>NC_134372.1:15013636-15316666 GCF_035582795.1 Mycteria americana
TCACGCTTTATAAAGAAAATTAAAAGATTGAATTGAACAACTAAAGAAAAAATGCAGGACTCTATTCCTCACTTTATCACTCACCTATACCTTAATATAAAATAGAGTGATAGTAAATGCTTTTAATGTAATGGCAAACTGGCCATTAGCAGCATGAATTTATAGCTCTCTGTTATATATACAGTGCTTTAGAACATTAACAAATCATTTACAGAGCACATTAATCCTGCCCATTGTGAGTGTACACAGATGAAAATATATTTGCAAGCATATTGGTCCATCAAATTGCTGTTTCTTAGATGATTTCAAGAATACCTGTTTGGTTTCATACCAATACACACGTATTCAAGTACTAGAACATAGTTATTGAAAAGTGCCCTTTCAAAATTATTTCCTCAAATTTCTAATGTGTCTTTACCTTTGGTATTCAGTGCTGCTTCTCTACACATTGTATTTCTTTCTCTCTCATTGCTAAATAGAGAATATATGCAGTTACGAGTTTACTTATGCCATGCAGGTACTGAAAGATAACTTCCAAAAGAAGTATGCAAGTAGATTGAATGACCACTGATCATAATCATACTTGAAACAATTGAACTAAACTCATCCCACTGAAAGTACATATTATGTGAACAGGGTTCCCTCATTCCTCCATGTAAAGATTCTGTCATCATCCCAGAAGTGACAACAGTATTGCCTGTCTGCTATCCCTCACTCTGTACTCTCAGGAGTGAGAGGAGGACAACTCTAGCATTCTCCTTTCCCCTGCAGTTCAGTGCTTAACTACAGGAAGCAGAGACTGCCTTCCTGGAATGGTTTCAAAAGCCATTGGTCTTAAACTTAGAGATTTAGCACAAAGTATGGGGAGAAAGCTAGAGTTTGAACACAGGGTTTTGTCCTAAGCTCTTTATACAGTATAAACACACTCAAAATACTATGCGCAAGAAACCCTGCTAAAGTCTAATATATAAGAATATATATCAATATATGGCTCCTGAAAATCATGCTTTTTTGAAACTCTTGTAGAGCAGAGACTTCTCTTAGGCATTAATAAAACTGTTCAGAAAACACCCATTATTGTGTTTGTCAGAAAGTATCCTAGTATGGTGATTTCTTCCCATAAGAATTTAGTATAATGGAACTGGGTCCTCTAGGTTATATTACAGGATAAGAAAGCTTTCTCAGGTCAGTAGCAGGGAGATGGGGATTGCAGTTTTCTGGAAGAGTTTTATGGTAAGAGAATCTTAGATGTTTACAGCACAAAATAGCATTTGTTAAGTCTGTTGCTGGCAGGAGCTTGTAAATCTAAGTACAGTGAGAGAGCTCTTAGCCAAAAACTTGTTTTCTTTACTGTTTTAGCAGAAGATCAAAGCATATAAACAAACAGTATTTTGCATTTGTGTTTTGGTTGTATTTAGGCTACCAGCATTTTTTCTTGTAAGTCAAATACTCAGAAAGTTATTGCTTGGAACAGAAACCTGATGAAACAGTTTAAATAAAAATCTTTCTGAGAAAATGTTCACTTTGCATAAAAACCCAAAATACCACTGTATACATATTTTAGGAAAGAATTCCCATTTTTTTATTCCTAAACTCTAAACCAATTCTTTAAAAAATAATTTCCCAAGCAGCACAAGATTTTGGCTTTTTAAAAAATGCAGTAGGTTGAATACTCTAAGAAGTTGGCTTCAGCTTGATGTTTCTTGAAAGAATTATTATTTTTGCCGCTTTAGTCTTATTTTTTCTTTTATTCTGACAGCTCAGGTGAATCAGCTTAATTCTAATAAATAGCACTGAAACAATGCTTAAATGATACTTTTTCAGTTAAATAATAAAATCCACCTGGTTCTACTTTGCCAATCTAGAATATCCATATCCTACACAATGATATGCAATTTGTCTGAATCCTTCATCCAATATATACCAGGGAAAACAGCAGTGAGATTCAATATTAAGAAGTGACTATTTTTAGTTATATAACAATAAATAATTAGATTTAAGTTACATTTGCCATATTAGACAGATGTATTTGGTGACATGATGCACTATAGTTTTGAGTTCATCTACTTAGTACTGATATGAATGTATAAATTCGTGCAGTTGCAATAAAGTTCAGTTAGACTTGATTAAAAAACTCTTTGAAAGGTCCAGATTTCCTGTCCATTAAGAAGTCAATAATCATCTCTAAACTATGATTTTAGTCTAGCACTAGAGTACTTTCTATTCAGTCCACTTCCATACCATTCCTTCACAAAATATCTGTATTTTGTGCACGTGAATTAAAAGAGAACTACATGTCTAGGTTCTAAATGAAATGTCCACCCACAGTCCCTTGACTTGGCAGTAAGTCGTCAGGCCTGGCAGTTCCTGATCTAGTACAGAATTTTCTTTATCAGTGAGGTAAAAAACTAATAAGCTAATAGGAAAACACACACACCCTCCCATACACAACCACAAACACATATGTACATTAATAAATGCACAAAAACATGAGCTACCTTTCTTCTAGGAGTTTTGCAGGATTCATTTTTAGTTGTTTCCATTTTTTTAATATACATTTATACCCCTACTGATGAGCAGAAAATGTATTAAAAGGTAGGCCACAGGAAAAGTGAGATTATATCAAATCCTAGAATTCCATCTAAGAAATGTTTTATATTGGGTGCTATTTTCCTCAGGAATTCAGTATTAATATATTTCCCTAGGGCTAGAATATGCTGGGAGAATCTTGGAGGAAACCAAAATGTTATCAATGTTATTACTACTACTATAAAATATATATTTATATATCGCTTTAAACAAGCTATTGTAAAAAATATGTGGATTCATGCAGTTCAAAAGGCTTTTTTTATAACTAGGATATTTTGTTTCTGGATAAAAATAATTTGAAATATTTAATGTATTTTTCTAAGCATCAAAACATTACTTGATATGTAATTAAGAATCTCCTAAATCATCACTAGACAATTAAGCTACCTAGATGTTTTCCTTTTTTGCCTTTAAGAAACCGTCCTTAACATGACCCATAAAAACCAGTTACCTTTTACGGAAATCTTATGCCATTTGAGAGATAGTGAAATTAGCATTTTATTTTTGGGGTTTTTTTGTGTAAAGCAGCACAAAGAACTACAAGCTGAAACAGAAAGAACTTCCAGATATAAAGATGTGATAAAAGAAAAAAAAAGTAATCTTTTTTGTGGATAACTTGGCAATATATTGACATTGACAGTGTCTTTTTTTTTTACTTTCTCTATCTTTTATAATACTTTTCGCATTTGCTTTTTCACATATATCTTTTGTCTTCTTTGTTAATGTATGATGTAATATTTGATACACAGGAAAAAATAGAGTAAGGAAGAGATGTTTTCTTTGGGCTTAAAGATAAAGACACCTAGGGGAATCAATGGGAGCTGAGAACCTCCTTGTAAATGGACAAGCGATCTGCCAAAGTATAGTAAGATACTCTTTTGTGAATATTATTCTGGTCTGATATAGAATGCACGTTTTTGGAACAATCACTTCTGTGTTTAACTACTCTTCATAAGACATTTTCTCCATAAAAAGCTTTAAGTCATTTGTTGTGAAGATACCACATTCGTGCTCAGGGGCAAATTGCTATGTGGGATTAGTTTATCACACAAAAGGTGTCAGGAAAACATTTCACACTAGGCAGTGTCCTCATGTAAATTTGGCCCTTTGTGATAATTTATTACGATGGAATTCTGAAACATCATTGTCTGATCTGAGCTTGTGGGCACAAAAAAGCAGAACCCTGTGCTTCAAAGACAACGTGTTCAAATACAAAACAGCCTATTAGATTTTTTTTTTCCGTAGCAGTTATATCTGCTACAGACAAACCAATTTTTTCCCAGGAAAGGTTGTCATCATAACCAGAGATTATAATATTGAAATGCATTAAGCATAAAACCTGGTTTTGCTTTCTCTTCTTTCAGGCCAAGGTTGCAAAGAACTGCATGGACAATTTTGCATTTGAAATTACTTACAGCCAAAATTGCTATTGCTTGATTATTGCTGGATAAGTTTTATGTATCATGGTCAAGTATTTTGATATCTAAATGATGTTAGCTCTGATATCTACTATGTAGGAGCACTGAAAAACCTGACTTGGCCTGTGTGTGGTCCACTGACTGTATCAGAGGCCAAAGACCCTAATTCCTACTAAGTAAGTTTGTGCCTAAATGTCAGTCGCACACATCTGAAAATAAAATTAATGTAAATGTATCTGAGATGAAAAATTGATCATAAAAGGATGATGCAAGTGTAATATGCAGAACAATCTACACAATCTTGTGTGTATGCTTGTCCATCAAAACCCATTGATATCCAATTAACAATGTGAATAGAAGGTACAGCTAATAAAATACCTACAGGAATAATATTATCAGTGGGCTATGTCTCTGTACATCTTAATGAACTCTATGCAGTCAAGGATTAGTATTACAGTATCTAACTCCTTTTGACATACCCTCTGTGTGATGGGAAGCCTGGAAAAAAACTCTTAAGATTTGACACCAGCAGGTTTTTCTTCTGTTGCAGACCTCTTGTCTCTCTCAACAAGAATAATGAGCTGAACCTCTGGAGTGAAAATGCATAACAACTTTGTAGGAAGTCCAGGAATTATTTTCAGACAAGAAGGATGTGAAACATTTTTCTATGAGACAAATTTAAGTAAATAAAGTACAGTGCAAAGCTGATATTCCCTATGTTACAGCAGACATAGTTGCTGTAGCTAAGACAATAACTATTTGCACAGTTCAAATTCTTAGCTATCAACAATTTTGATTCCCTCATCAAAATATACACAGCATTGTTAACCTTCAAAGAAATGTTCTGATAACTGATGAGAGAGATTACAGCAATAAACTTTTTACAAGGGCATGTAGTAATAGAACAAGGGGTAATGGCCTTAAACTGAAAGAGGGTCGATTTAGATTAGATATAAGGAAGAAATTCTTCACTATGAGGGTGGTGAGGCACTGGAACAGGTTGCCCAGAGAAGTTGTGGATGCCCCATCCCTGGAAGTGTTCAAGGCCAGGTTGGATGGAGCTTTGAGCAACATGGCCTAGTGAAAGATGTCCCTATCCATGGCAGGGGGGTTGGAACTAGATAGTCTTTAACGTCCCTTCCAACCCAAACCATTCTATGATTCTATGATAAAATCACAAAAGGGTCATGTTCACAGGTAGTGAAGTGAACCACTAGCAAATGTTGATATTTCAATATGCATACATACATATATTATGTATACACTAAGAGAGAGAGAGAGATACATGGAGAGCATTTGGAATATTTTATAGCTTTTTGTCTCTGAAGTGGCTGTATTTCACAAGTTGGTGAAGTGAATTAATTAAGAATAGGACCATTGACTGGAAATATTAAGAACCAGGTTCACAACTTGTTATTTTGTTTGAAAACACTGATAAAAATACAGTGACAGTGTTAGATATGGGCTTGAATTATCACAGAACCATCCAGAGGCCAAGATGTATTTAAATCAACTAATAACATTGATCTATCGTTTATTGTTGTAGTTAAATATATCATGTTTGGAAATGAAAAAAATTACCTTGATGGCTGAAGGCTGGATCTATGTTTTTTGAGAATCTGGGACAGCAACTACTGTAACTATCTATTTTTGATGGATAAATTTAATTCTGCATTTGGACATTGGGAATTACCAGATTGGCCTGGGTATTGGTAGGTTTGAGCGGGATCCAAGTGTCAAATTTGGTTCCAACTAGACTCAGTCCAGAGCGAAATTTTTATGCTTTCATTCTATTAGGAACATTTCACTTTCTCTCCATTTAAGTCTTCTTTAGAAGAATTATGTCTTTATTTCTCCCGTGAGTTTTAGAAAGATGGGCTTTGAACTAACTGAAACAGTGTCAGGTCACATCTCCCAGTTTCTGATGATTGTGTTTGCACATCAGTCTCCCAGTTTATAAACAGCATTGGGGAGGCTTGACGCTGTCTATATTTGCTTTGGGTTTAGGCAGAAAAAACTGGGGAGATAAAAAATTTGTTATTGTAGGTCATGGTCCAAGTACCTATTTTAGACTGAGGTGCTCTTACTTTGGGAAATCATGAGATTCCCTGACTTTTTTACTTCATTAGTAGCTGCTAAATTGCATTTTTGGACAATGGAACTTGGGATTCTGGTTCCAAAATTTGGCAAGGTCCAGGTTTTATAGCCTTCTAGTCCTTCACCTCTGGCCAGGAAGCATTTCCTGTGTCTGTGTAGCCTGACTTTATTAGGGGGAGGGGAGATAAAAATCTTGCATATTCCCCCTAATCCTATCACACACTAAATCACCTCATTCATACCAACTCCACCAATGCTGCTTTCCCCATTTCCTGAGTTACTTAGCAACAACCATCCCTCCCTTTTCCACTCCCCCAGCCATCCTTTCATTTTTTTTTCCCTTTGCAATCATGATTTCCAGGCTGTTTAGAAAAATGAGGATGGTCAGCAGCATAGGGCAAGCTTTTCCTTCCAACCTCCCTTTTTATGCCTGCCAAATCCTTCTTGCCTCCAAAATGAAAATCCAGGCTGCCTGCATATGTGTAATCAAAGGTTAAAAAGCACCCCGGCTGACACCACGCATGTGTTAATCTGTGCTGCAGCAGAGTGCATCATTTCCACTTTGACCTCAGAGTTAATCTGCATTCAGGCAGAAGCTCCATTGCTTTATTCTTTCTTTTCTTTTTTTTCCTCTCTTTTACTCTTTCTATTGCTTTATTGGATTTTGTTGCATGTGTGTGAGTGGTTCTGTAAATGTGTGCATGTGTATGTGTTTCTTTTTTCCTTGACTGTTTTTATTCTGTGAGCGTCTGTGGGTTTGTTTTTTTTTTTTCTTTTCTCCCAATTATATTATTCCCCTAGATTTGGAAGCTGCTGCCTGCTGCCTGAGCTGACGTTTTCTGATTATATCTGCAAAGGGCTTGTGCAGATCTAATTTCTGTCCCCCTGCATATTAATTCCCGCAGCTGGGCGCAATGTATCATCCCACTGACGGGACCTGGTAGGGAGGGGGGGGGAGAACCACTACCAAAAAAAAAATTAAAGAAGGGGACGGATCCATCTGCAACCAAGAGGAAAGGGGAAAAAACCGGGGGGGGGGGGGGGGAGAAAAAGAGATGATTCCTCCAAATCCAACAAGCCTGGGGAGCACTGCATTCTTGAATCCTGCATTTTCTCTCAAAATGATGGTGTGGGCACTTCTGTTCCTCTCTCTCATCCATTGGTAAGATGTGCTTTCTGATTCTGTTGGGGGGGGGGGAGAGGGAGGGCTGGGGGGGTGAAGAATCTGTTTGCAAATTTGCAGAGCTGTGGTGAGAATGCCGGAGGTTTGGATAGTGGCATTACATTCATCTGTATCCTAGCAGCTGAGATCTTACAATGTTTTATTTCTCTTACAATTGTTGTCGCTCTGAAATGGACAGGGAGGGTAAGCAGCGGGTGTGTGTGATGGTGGTACATGCCGGGTGTTGCATAGAATTTGATGCCATATTAATGAAGCCTTTTATCTCTGAATTATTGTTTGCTACAGTGCATGGAGTTATAATACAGCTGTGTTTTGTGGGCAGAATGTCAGTGCATTCGTGCTTGTTTTCACCTAAGCAGCCACATCATGGCTGTGCCTGGGCTATGGGCTCCGAAGCGCCGTACGTTGGTTCCGTCTGTAAGGAGCCAGTGCAAGGATTTAGGACCAAGGACAGAGATGCAGATCTCTGCACAAGCCTCCCAAGGCAGGCAGCGAGGTGCTGCCTGCATTTCCCAGTTACTGAAATGCTTTTAATGCTGATGGAACAAGCAATGGGATGTAATAATGTTCGCTGCTCACACGAGATGAATGTTTACAATAGCATTTACCCCCCCACACTGACACATGTACTGTTTGAAGACAACTTGTGCATGCTGCATATGTGTATTGTATACATAAATGTAAAGAGGTAAAAATCTTAACAGCAGAGGAAGAAGGAGTTTATATGTGGATGAGTAGAAAGTGGAGGGGGGGAGTGAGTATTGCTGCAGTGCCAAGCATTACGCTGAACCAGACATTCTTGCAAAAATTTGTGGACTGTGCATTTAACAGGTTAGATGAGAAAGTAGCACTGCATTGCAAAGTACCTGGCCTTTCAAGTGGTAACAGACTTTTCCTCACAGCTGTATAAGCCATGTTGTCATTGATACATTAGAGAAGTTAGTGTCCACTCTCTTTTCTACTATTAATGTTGTATTCATACAGGCTCCTCATTCAAATTTACCTTCTTTCTTCCCCCCTCCTTTTACGTGGAAACTACCATACTGAAAAGTCGGTTCTTTCTCTTTGCTTTTTTGTTTGCTTGTTTAAGAAAAATCGGACTTTGTAGCTGCCGTGGTAGGATTTTAGTTCTAAGCAAAATAAAAGCCCAAAATTATCGGCCAGGGAAATTAAAAGTTGCTGAGTTTTAGAGTAACTTTCTTCACACTAAAAGGACTTTGTGAAGAATTCCTGTGAAAAGAAACTTAAAATGGTTGAAAATGGAGTAGAAAGTGAAATAAAACTTGGTGAGCCTACCATGAGGGATACTTTGCTATTGGGAGTAAGACAGGTGTAAGTTAGCTCTGATTCTTACAGAATTGTTTATGATTACTATGTGAATAGAGCAATGGAAAATGAGCTTTTACAGGATTTCATGAACACAGGGTCTCAGATTATTTTGACATAAAGCTTCCACTAAAATAGTCCCAGATATTTATTTTAACACACTTCCTTCTTTTCACTCATCTTTCAGAATACCGTAGCCTGAGAGGAATTTTGCCAAAATTATTTCATGAGCTTTAAAAGAAACTCTTCATAATGCAAATTAAAGTTTTATCTTAGCAAAAGGTTCCGTTTTCTGTTCATAGCCATCTGATAGCCAAGATGGTTTCCTCTAACAGCTTCCTGACCTCATAATTTTAAAGAATAAATAATAGAGAAACAATATTAAAAAGCTACAAGGAAAGGGGAAAATGATCCTTAGTGCTTTACGAAAATATTTTAAATGAGTCAGTATGCAAATATGATTTTAATTCTAATAATCAGTACACTTTTCTCCTTCTGTTGTGGAAGAAACCTTACTATTAGTTTTGGAGACTCATGGACCAAGACAAAGTTACAGAAGTTGAACTTAGATACCGTTTATTTATAGCCAGCGTGAAAGTTTTTCTTTGTTAAAAACGCATGAAACACTTCAGAAGGAGGGGAATGTCATTATATTATGTGCTGCTTGTCTTGGACACTGAAAGTCTTAAAGGCCAATGCAACTGAACACTAACGTATGTGCTCTGTGTTATGCATGTGAATAAATGTGTTGACATGAATCAGAATACACACAAAAGTTTAAGTACTTGCAGAATCTGATCAAAGTAATTGAACACATAAAAATTGATTACCAATATTGTGCAGAAGTTTTTCCCCCTATTAATACAAAAAATTACTATATAAAGAAATTAATTGTTGCACAATTGTTGATATTTAGAAGATTAGAGAAAGAAGAGGAAAGTTAAGGCATCATTCAGGCATTAATGGAAATAGCTAAAATTCTGGCACTGACTTCATCAAACCATGATTTGAATGAATTCAGAACAAATATATTACAGCACTGCAGTATTTTACCTTTACAATAATTTTATGTATTAGTTTTATTACATGCACAGAGTACATCCTTACAATTGTGCACACTAAAGTTTTAGGAAGTGCTTTCTTCCAGTTTGTTTCTTGACATTCATAACTGTACTGCAAACTTCTTGCATAAAGTTCCCCCATCATCTTATCAGTCAGACTAGTGTAACAGCATTGTGCAGTCCATCATATTGACTAGAAGCTGTGTTTCAGTGAAAATGAGTGAAGCCAAACTCCAAATTTCTGAAAATCGTGCATCAAAATCTTAGGGTTTAGAAACACTTTAAAAATGTAAATAAAATATTTGCACACCTCAATATGGGGTTTAATTTGAACTAATTATTTGATTACACTTATTGAACATAATAGGTAATTAACATGTTACATGTAATAGAACTCACTCACCAGCAAAGTTTCAAATAGATTTGAAGCTATACACTGCACACTATTTACATATAGGTTTTATTAGTAATTTTTGCATAGTCCTTAGCTTTAACAAATTGTCTGCAAAAAATCACATGAACACAGTGCAAAGTAATTTCCAAATGTGAAATGCTGGACACTAGCTATTTTATTTTTTCACCCATTAGTGCTCACATAGTGTCATGGCAATGTGTCTACACTGCAGCTAGATACCTAAAACTGAAAACTGTCAAGACTGATCAGCAAAAAGCATAACTAAAGCAATCATTGTAACACCAGAATAGTTTGGTGCATATGTGAATATATGCATTTTTACTAGTAAATTACTGAACATGGGAGTAAAAATTGTTTTGTTCTTGTAAAGTACTAGCAGTGTCAGTTGGGTTCTTGCACTGTGTGATAAGTGATATAAAAATAATTATTAAAAGGGGCATGAACATCCCTGAGCTGAACAGTCACTTAGAATTACTGTAAAGGTTGCTAACATTGGTTTGGTATTAATCCTGCAGCTGTAGTTATTTGTACGCTAGCTTCCAATACTTTCACACAGTGTATAACACCAATATTAAAGTCAGAGGTCCCACTGAAGTCACTTGGAGCATTATTGGAATAAGATGTTGCTCAGCAAGAGACAATTTCTCAACTAACAAGGAATGGTCCCTTTTAAAGAAGTGTCATGATGGAAGATGTGAATCTAGGTGCTGTTAAATCATGACTTTATCCTTGTCTATGATACTATGAAATTGAATTTTTAGTGCTGACTGGCCTGTATACTACAGTGTTTGTTTCAGCAGAGCTGAGGCTGCGTGGACACAGGACCTGCACTCTACTTGAACATTTCAGGGGTAGCAAGGAGGGTGAGACTGTCTTTGAGTTTTTCGTAGCCATGCTGCATTCCTGACTGCTATCAGCTGTAATGCTGGGATACAAACTTGGAACAACTATTATTGTAATAAAAAGACTACCAAAAACACTGATCTAAAGTAGATTTGAACAATTAAGTAAAATTCTCACTATCTCATTATTAATACCTTGATGGGGAAAAAAAGATTACAGACACTGTTTCCCTACTTGCAAGTATATAATGATCTGGAGATGTGGATTAAACCCTTTAACTAACTTCTGCTTTAGTGACTATTCCACCTAACCATAACCTGCATGCCAAAATTCATGTATTCCAAAATACTCTAATGAATATGCAAAGTGATGTTAAAAAGTCTTTCAGAAAATTTGAATCCCTGAAAATCTGAGAAGTGAAACTTGTTAATAAAAAACTATAGAAACTAACTACAGTAAAAATAGCTTAGGAAATGAATCTACTCTTTTAATGTAGTATTTCTCATATGATTCATATTATATGTCTTCTTTGTGGCCATCCAAATCATGCTTTTGGCTCTTAAGTTTAAACTGTTCTTGATTAGTGCTGATCTGGAAAAAATATCTTGTTGATTTGGATTGTGATCACATTGTTTTCCTCTTTATGCTACATTTGCTCTGTTGGCATATGTCAAGAACTTCTGTAACAGTTGCACAAAAAAGGGAAGACGACTCTGATAGGAGTGAACAGATGAAGGAAAAAGAAGCAAATGTCTGGCTAAAGGAAACTCATTTCAAGTCTCAGTCCCAGTACAATTAAATTCTTATATACTTAAGTAACGACCACCACTTTCTCCAATAAGAGAACAAAGAACTGAATTGTGAATTGAAAGCATGAATTATTAAAGGATTAGATAAAGCATTAGACACAGGTGAGTAAAAACAGATGCACATGCTTATTTCTTTTCATAGGAAGGCTGATTTTTTTTCATACTCTGCCTCTTATGCCTGCTTAGAGTATTTCTGTACTGATCAGCACAGTACCTTGTAGAGATACATTGAAGTAAGCTCCAAAGCAGAGGTAGTTTTAAGGTCAATACCTCTGACTGGCACTGTCCTGCAATGTGGAGATGCACTAGCTCATTTGAAGCTAGCTCAGTACCCTGTAGCCTTTCTCTTGTTATGTTCAGCCACTCTAGCTATAAAAGTTCTATATATTCCTAGATACAAAGAGTCTATTACGGTGATCATTTGATCTTTTTTTTTTTTTTTTTTTAAACATTCAACAGAATAACTAGAGTGTACTGTGGTTCTCTGCTTCATTGGTACAGTCTGAACTGCTGCTTTATGAACTATTGTACCTGCAGCCCCACTCAGACTTATACAGAAAAGGAGGTCAGTTATGCGAGAATGGCAGTGAGGAATACAATGCTAGCTGGGGGCTTGCTTAATATGAATTCGGGCTCAGAAAACATACATATAAAGAAAAATGATTGACATAGCGATGTTAGAACTGAAGTTTGTTTTTTTTTTTTTAATTTTCATGCTTCATACCCTATCTAGTGCTATACTTTAATGGACATTTATTGCAATATAAATTCCTTTTAACACAGATGGTAAGGTTTGATTGTTCATTTTCCCAGTTATGTCTACTAAGAAATCAACACCTTATCCTATACCTAATGCTGAAAATCTCAGCAGTTTTAGGAATTTCCTCACATGATGGGCCTAGTAATCTCAGTAATGGATCCTCTCAGTAATCCCTGACCCACTGAAGTCTGTTGCTGAGGGAAAAGCCAGGACCTATACAATATAAATTCTTACAGGTAGTTATGTGTTCATAAGTAAGAACTGGGAAATAACCCAAAGTTAAATTAAAACTCAGTAAGAATCTTCAAGAAGTGTTTCTTACACTGCATAATGCTTTTACTTTTTGCAGAAAGCTCTCAACCTACATTCCAGATAACTGATTTAGAATACCTCTAAACACTTTTTTTCTTCATTCCTTCTTTTTTATTCTGTATAGAAGATTGGCTTAAACTTTAGACTCCACTTCAGCCCACAGACTGTAATATAAGTTGATCTTAAGCAGCACATAGGTCTTGTCCTAGCCGTCTGGACATTCAAGAACAGAGCTTGTTTTCTGTGAACAGAAGTTCTGAACAAGAACTAGGGAGACTTTGTGGCAGTAAAAGAGAAAGAGATATGTTTATTTATCTCTTTTTAGAAAAGATATGACAACTGATGATAGAAATAGACATCCAGGTAACTTCACTGGAAGTAGAGCTATGCTTCTGGGCTCAAAGGTGGAGGCTGTTTACTTAGAACAAGATACATTCATTATATGATGAATAAAGACTGTAGAAAGTACCAGGAAAGAACCATAAATTGCAGAAAAAAAAAGTCCATCACCATAGTCAGGTAACTATATTATCAAATAAGGAAGAGCCTATTTCATAGAATGAGACTAAATCCAAACTTGTTGAGCACTAATGAAATTAGGGACTACAATTGCCCCTACTGAATATATCCAAAGCACAAAAAACAGGGTGAAGAGCTATTTTAGCTGAAGGGGAGATGAAAAAAGAACAGCATAAAGTGTCCATTGTAAATGCACTGAGTTTTTTAGACTTTAGACTCAATATGAGGAATGACTTCTGATGACTTAAAACTTAACATTCAGTGCATGCTTCCTTTTGATACTGGGTTATGACCCAAATTGTCATGATGCTAGTAAAAAGCGTATCATGAGAGTCTGAATTCACCTAGTGTGTACACCTATAGAGGTGTATTTTCTTCACAGGCATTTTATTCAGGTGAGCTCCTGGCTCAGAACAGCTCCAGTGCAGTAAGTAGGAGCTTTGCTGTTGTTTGAATTGGGTCCAGTTTTCTATTTGTGGTGTCCAGAAGTAACCTGCTTGTTTGATTCTTCCAATTAAGAAGAAATTCAGCTTTGCACTAAGCCAGAAGGTGGAGAAAACAGCATTTAATTTTATCTCTGGAAACAAGAAAATAATATTACTTGCCTTTAAACTTGTCATATGAAGTGGTTAGAAATTCATTTATATCAGAATGTGTAACCATCTCCTTCAATGTGAGAAATTTACAAGAAACTATCTTTTTTTTTTCACCCATATGAAAAAAGAGTAGGAAGAGGGAGGTAGTGGGTACATATTTTCACAAGTCCCAGCACCTGCCAACTGGCTGAGACAAACTGAGGTAAAAGAGGGGCGAAGGTGGTAGGTTGAAGAAAGCTATTGAGAGAACAGTGAGGATTACATCTAGTGTGATTCTAGGGTATTTGTATAGTTGTGACAGGAAATTGATATGCAAGTCTTGTCAGACTGAATATTGGGTAGTCAGTCTGACACACAGTGATATCCTCTTATTTATATAACTGGGTAATATTTTTAACACAACTACTGTCAAAAAAAAGGAGGCTTTAATGCTGCCGAAACCACAAGCGACTGCATAAGCAGAAGAGAAATGTAGCAAACACCTTCCCATGTAAATGACTACCTCAGCTACATAATGCTTTTTCATGTGATGTCCTAAGCAACATGGAAAAAGTTGACTGTAGAAGCATTACTTGTTTTCTCTTATATAAAGGGCATAGGCACCCAATGAAATTATCATTGGCTGCCTGAAAACTTATGAAAATGGTTTTCTTTCTAATCAGTGAAGTAATGCAGAGCCCAAAGATTTATGCAGATTCAAAAAGAAGAAAAATTCTTCCAAGTCCATTAAACTCAGTGGTAACATTTCGTTACAGGAAATCTCTAGTTGCATGGTTCTGGAAGCGGAGAAATTTTACCAGGGAAGCATCGTTATATTCTTGCCCTGATCTTGTGCTCTTAGTTTCTGCTATTGGCATCTGGTAGATGCAAAATACACGGCACAATATATAGCTGATGTGACCCAGAGTAATCATTACATGGCGATTACTGCAAAGTGATAGCAGGTAATAGAACTTCAGTAATTTATACAAGAATCTCAATGCAACAAATGATTATCATTAAGGAATAAAATCACTAATGTGTAAGTCAGATTTTCTCATCTACAGGATGAGTTCTATTTTTTCAGATTTAGTGGAAGGACATTTTCACACATATTCAGTAAAGTACACCACAATGCGTAGGCCTAGCTGTGAAATCTGGCCATTGTATATGAAACTAAATATTACTCTTACAAGATAGAACTGTCATCTCTTCTCAGACAGCCAGCAAAACATTAAAGAAGTAGCATTTTTACAAAACCTAAGCCAACATATACAGATTATTACCAGAAATAAAACATCAATATACGAAAAAAAAACCCTATTTAAAATAAATGAAGGAAAATAATGAGCATTTGAAAGGAATGGAACAAGAAGAAGATATCTGCTTTTTATGCTTGCATTAGCTCTTTCCAAATGATGCAGGTAACCATTTATGAAATTGTATTTTTTAGTGAATGTCATCTTGGACTTTGGTGTGAACCCTTGAGATGTAAGGCTAGCTTTTTTCTGAGCTATTTATCATCTTAAGCTTTTTGAATGCTCCATGTTCTACAGAAAAATACCCATGGTTCTATACATTGATGAGAAATGCATCTTAAAGAGGATCTCATGCATACCCAAAATAACCTTCTGACAGAATTCCCTGGAAAACAGTGGGTGATATGAGAAAATGAATGTTTTCCTTCAGTAGTGATTCAATGTTGTATTGTATAACACGAATAGCATGTTCTGGTCTTATGAAGCTTTTGTTAATCTGTAGTAAGATATCTAAACAGAAATCCTCCTGCTGTGACAGATTGAGGATTATCTACTGAATTCCACTTTCATTTAATTCCCTTAGATTATTTTTCAAGAGAGAGAAAAAGGGATAGAAAGAATGAGAAAGATAAAATTAAGAGCAATTAATATTAATGAGATAATGCTAGAAAGCCTTACTAAACTAATCAATGTATTATTCAATATATTATTAAGTGATAATGCAGTTCTGCAACCTCCTGATCCATGCATATGTTTGATAAAGCTGGAGAAAGTTTGTCACCAAACCAGGATGAATTATGTTCATAATGGTCAGATAAAGAGATCAGTCATATCTTAGCCATTTCATGTACATCCTATAAAAGGGTGGTATAGGATGTACTCTGCTTTTCCTTTCCAAAAACTGATGAAGACACAAAAGACTTCACACTGTAGATTAACACTAAAAAGGCTTCAGTCAGGTGTACAGCAGATACTGATGCAGGCAAGGGAGAACAGTTCATCAAGGAGTCTGCAATCATCTTTCCCCTTCTGCTATCCTGAACAAAGACTCTGGTTTCTACTTTTATAGGCCTAAGAGCCATTCTTCCAAAATTTAGGCATTCAAACTGCCTCTGTGTGCAGAAAAGTAATCACCTGACCCCTGAAAAATCAATAATATAATTCTATATGCAGATCATTAGCTCATGCTTATTTGTGGTAACAACCAATATTTTCAAAACAAATGCAAAACTATTGTCCAAATAGATACCACACCAAAGGGAAACAAGCATACAAATGTCAGTGAATGAAGAATGCCACCAAATAGTTGATATATAATTAAAATTACAGTCAGCTTGACCTTCTACAGCTGAATCATTGGTAGCTCTTAGAGTTACTTAATACAGAGAGCAAGGACTTGAGCTATGAGCCCCAAAAGGGTGTACAGTTGCTGTGAATAGGAGGCAGAACTGAAGGAGATATAGAAGTGAATTATGAAGGCTGGAATTACACAGCATTTTTAACACAGTGACAAGAAGCCTGCTATTACTTCAAATAGAAAATCAGTGCAGGGATTCAGAAAGATGAGTTATTATGATCAAATTAACAAAGATGACAAATGCAGGGCAACCTTTTCCATGAAGTGAAGATAGCCCGTGTATAAGTTTTGGAAGTTAGAGGCCAGGGAAATGCCACACTCAAATAAGAACACAAGTGAGAAAGCTGGTAGCAGCTCTCAGTTATGCAGTAAAGTGAGAGAGAAGCAGAGAAAGTAACTCCTTACTACAGTAAGTCACTTTGGTTAGAGGAGTGGTCATGCTGTAAGATGGCTTGGAAAAGAAGATGAGGCGTGTGATCCATGTAATAAGATCTACACTGCCAAGAACTGTCTTAGGAGCTGATCTTGAAGACTGAAAAGACACCTGTTGGCTTCTGTATACATAACTGAAATGATGTGTTTTGCTCCTACAGCCTGTGAGGGCTATGAACCCAAATATGTCTGAGTATTACAATTTTGTTTTGTAACGTAGTAAAGGAATTGCTATTTTCTTGGAAGGTAAGGATTTGGAAGAGGAGAAGGTTACCAGCAGCAAAATATTTGGAGGACCTTAGAATACAATCACAAATATTGCTGCTGCTCTTTTATTGGACAAAAATAATTAACTAGTATCAAAGACTGCATTGTATTGAATAAACATATCAGATATTTGTAATCTCTTTGGGGCAAGGACAATCAACATTACATTAATAATGGCTTTTTTCATTTTATTTCCCTGGTTTCTAAAGGAAATGCTAAAAAACCTCACTCAGCTGCTTTAAAGACTTAAAGCATCCACTCAAAATGACCTTAAAATGACTTAAAACCTTAATAAAGCTCTAATGCAGCACATGAGATTAAAGTCACCACAAATCTTTAGGGCCAAATTCTTAACTTCCAAGTCCAGCATAACTAATGAGGCTCTGAACACCATATTTAAGAGGCAATGTGAGCAACATGAAAATATTCTTCTCTGCTGCTGGTTATTGTGATACAGATCCACAACTCTGCCTCCTTGATGTCAAAAGGTTGTAAAATACCTCTGTTTCACCCAGGTGAGGACAGTGTTTCTTTCCCCTCACAACATGCCACCACTGCCTCTAGAGAGAGTTCATTTCTCAGAAATGAAATTAAGCAGTTCCAAATTATTTGCTATTAATATCCACTTTTAAGCCCACTTAATACACTTTGACCACTCAATATCCAATCATTTTTACTCTGGGTATACTTCTTAATATGGATTATTTCTATAATGAGTTCCAGAATTTACTATTCAGTCATCTAGGGATTATATGTGTGAAAACAAACCCTATATAGATTTGATTTTAAAAGGGAATAGGGATAATTTTAGCCTTACAGATTTCAAAAAGTGGATTTTATTTTAAGCTTTGAAATAAAATTATTCTTTGGCCAGAAACCAAGAATTTTAGCTCACATAGTAACTTTGAAAAAGTTCTGAGTATGTGAAGCCTCTGGAGAGTATTAGAAAGAAAATTGTTTGCATCTTAAATTATACAGTTTGTTAAAAAATGAAAAAAAAACCAGGAAACATTCTATATCTGTAAAATCAATTCTTTTGTTATGGTCCCCAAAGCACTATCTCTCACTATCTCTTTTAATCTCTCTATAGTAGATGAGCAGCAGAGGTGATTAAATTCCATGCAATATGTATTCAGATTAAAAAATGAGAAACATTCGTTATCTGCAATTGTTACCTGCATATGCAATGTTCTGAGCTCCTCAATAAAATAGTAATGAAAGGATTTAATGAAAAAACCTAGAAGCTTAATAGTCAAATTATGTCCAATTGTAAATACTACATATTTTAAATAGGACTTCTCATTTTAGTTTACCTGCAAGAATTCCAAAGCATGTGAAGAATGTATTTCTTTAACAGAGATGTCATGTCTGCAATGACACCTTGGGAAACTGGCTGAGGCAGCTAAACTGGGGTTCAATTCTGCAAGGCTTTAAGCATTCAAGCCCTCATCCAGAAAAGCACTTTCACTTGTGTTTAAATGTTTACCAACATGGTTTTCTGCACCAGCATCAGAATACTGAGCAGTTGGCAGTGTGAAAAGCATACTCCTGGAAAATCTGACAGATATAAGCTAAAAATGCCAACATTGCCAGCAAGTGTATTCCAGTTATGTCCTCTCTTCTAAATTATTTCACTGGTAATGCCTCCTGGAAAACTGTAGGGCTTGGAATAGCACCTGTTCTTTATTTAACTAATTATTTTGAGGTATGTTTGCCAAATTCTCCAGGGATTCAGGAGGATAAATTGCATGTAGAAGTTTTGCTTCAGTGGCTTCCAGTGGAATTTCTTCTCATCAATACTCTGCCAGTTATTCTGTGTAAGTCTGTAGCTCATAAAAAGCTGCTGGAGCTGTAGCAAGGGAAACTGAAGATTAATTTATCCATGTGGGAGATATGCTATGATTAGTAAAACATCTTCATCCTTCTTTAGCTTCTGCTCATATTCCATTAATTTCAGGGGTTTGCCCTCTTCCCAAGTTTTCAGGTCTCCATCCTCACCTGATGGTCTCATCTGGCATCTGCCCAAGTCATGAAAAGACTCCCTGTTTTTAAAAAGTTCCTGATTATGCAGTCTGGATAAGATCCACAAAGGACCAACAAAATCCTGAAGCATTATGGATTCTCTGTACCCATAGAAAATGGGGTCTGAAACCATCTGCATTTTGCCAATTAGCTTATTCTTAGTTGCCATTATGCTTTGTGTGGCTACCCTAAATATCTTCGTGGATCTTGTGTCAGTGCTCACAAACATGAGAGCATAAATGTCATAAATGACACCACATGTAGCTGGTGCTCACATCCCTTAAATAGAGCTCCCACAGCTGGGAATGGACTGGTTCAAGATGACCTAATAATGTCAGATGGTAGCAGCTGCCTATCGCTGCTTGGTCTTGTATTGATTCACCTTTAAAGCTTATTGCTGTCATGCCATGGTGGATGCTCCATACAGCTCTGAGAAAAGGCCAAGGAAACCTGGTGGGGATCTGGACATTGTGGCCTGAATATATGGACATTTTGGTTTACATCTGAAACAGTCTCTGCAGCACATTTAGTGGATCCTCTGACTTAGCCCCGGTATAGAGCTGCAGTGAAGATGAAGAGAAAAAAAAAATCCTTTTATATAATCTTTCAAACTGAAGGAAACATTTTCACCTCTGTATGTCTTTCTGTACTTTGTATCATTCTCTGTAGTATCTTCTGCACTCTGTATTATTCCATTGCTAAACAAATTTTGAAACTCCAGTTACATGAGTCTACATCTCCTAGACCTTTATGTGGTTTCTCCCCTCCAGGAATTTGAGAAATATATCGGTAATAGTTGTACCTTATAAACTTGGTTTCCAATGCAGTTTTTCAAAATAATGTTTTTGGAATATGTTTATGGCTACATCTACTGCTATTTCTGACCCTTGTAGCCAGTTCCACACATTAATCAAACCAACTCTTAGCTTCTGCTTGTACTTGGTTATTGTTCTGATTCTTGGTCTCTTTCTGAGTTATGAGGCATCCACCGTTCTCTATCCCTGAATACCATCTACTTATAAAATAAGTTTCTAGTAGCTTTCTCTTTAAAAGTTTCTTTCCTTTAACAAAGCCAAACTTCTCTGATCATAATCAGAACAATGACAATTTATAAAATAAAATTCTATTATATTGATGAGAGATAGTAAAAAAAGGTATGCCAAAATATTTCTGGAGGAAAAAGAAAAGTCTGGGAGGTATATGTTTGTATGTGTGTGAAATAGAAATTGCTCCTATTTTCCTGGTGTTTTGACTAGCCTTAATAGTCACATTTAAATACAAGGGATGGGAAGATAGGCTTTGCAGTATTCATTATGCCTAGCCCACTCAAATGTCAAAAATTTCAGAGCTAGGAAGAATTTGCATGTTATGTGCCTTACATTCTACTTACTGGAGACTGATAGAAAGGCCAAAAATAGAGAAATAAGACACTGAGTGAACCCGTACACAGTTTCTTCTCATTAAAATGAAGTTGCAGAGTCACCATATTATTTATTAGTTAGCACCAATAAAACAATTTACCATTTTTCAGAAAAAGATCTTGAAGTTCTTGCATAAGAAGCTGAATATACTTAATAGTGAGATTTTCTTTCTATGGAATAAATATCCAAAGTATGTGTTTTACATCTTTTTCTGTACCCCGGCATTTCTTTTTGAAATTGTGTTCCAAAACATTTGTCATAGTGGGGCATAAATAGGAAAGGAAGATGTAGCAGCTTTGCATCAATATCCACCTTGGAAGGAACATTTGTGACCTGCAGCATGTAGCCCTGCAATACAACATTGCCTTTGCTAATGACGGGCCATGATCTTTGCACTAAGCTTGCAAGGCCTCAGGATAGAGGCTTGTCAGGCCTGCTGGGTCTGAACTTTCTTGACCTACCCACAGGTTTGTTTTACCTGGTTTAGCTGTCACAGCAGTTTCTCTAATTGACCAGGCGTCTATGGCTAATTTGTTTGACTTTTTGTATGGTACAACCATAGTTTTATATAGACAATAGTAACAAGCAGTGACTCTATGAAGAATGACTTCTTTACATAGTTATGTAGTGCAGAGAAATACAAGCCTAGTGCGACAGCAGAGGCCTTGAGAAGTGGACACGGAATGCAGCATAGAGGGGTACAGGCATGGGGTGACATTGCCATTGAAAAACCCTGCCTGGGTGCACATTACAGCAGAGGTGCTAACGATCCTTATCCAGAAGCTAGGATGTCCGTATGCCCCACAGAATTAAGGAGACCCTGACATGAAGCCATCCCGATAGTACCAACCACCAAGGAAAGTCCATCAGAATGCCACAACAAAACCAACATAGGCCATTTCATCAAAATAAATAAATTCCATCGGGGAAATTCAGACACACTTGTTGACAATTTTCCTACTCAGCTGACACAGAGACATTAGCTTGCCACTTACATTCTTAATGTATCACACAACTACCCTGTTATCAGAACTAAATTCCACATCCACCCCTGCACAGTCTGTTTTATGAGCATGAGTGCAAACAGCGTCTTGCATGATATAAGATGGTTTATATGGGAACACATGGGTTACTATTGGTTACCATGCATTAAAAATGAAGTTAAATCAGAAGCATTGTTTAAAAAAACCCACAAAAACCAGTTTAATTTTCACCATTTGCTTACACTCATTTTGTGAATGAGTTAGCTTCATGATGAGTTAATTAAAGACATGTGTATCAAGCAACTATTTTTTCTTCATTCAGCTCTTTCTTCCTTCAAGACATATTTCTATCTAATAAACATTTCAGTAATGATACTTCCATGTTCTGAAAGAAGCAAGAATTAAGAATATACGCAGAATAAACCTATACTGGTTTAAAATTTATTTTTGACTGGCTCCCTAATCATTAAGGGTTTCTCTGACCCACTTGGTTTACCAAAGATATGGGCTATAACGTTGCTGATAAGTGTGATGGAAGTGTGATTCCCATTAATGCAATGTCATTTCCTAAGGCATGGCTAGTGATTGTTTCTTCCTCCATAACAAGCTGGTTTACCGTCATGACTTGTCTTCACCAAACACAAATAATAAGGCACATTTATGTGTCTATTTATGTTGTAAAAATGGTTTACACTTACATGCAGAGATGATACAACTTGGCTTATCATAGCAAGTAAGAGAACACTAGTCCTTTAACTGGGGTAAGCATTCAGTGTTCCTGACTCCCAGCCCAACACTGGGAACACCACATTATAGTGCTTTGCTGTGTACTGAGACACAGAAGACGAGAATGAAAACATTCCCTGACAGATTTAATTCTCATGAAGATTTATATTATGTTTAACTTCAATTTTAAAGCTCACATCTGTAGACAAAAAAAGGTATTCTAAATCTCGAAAAAATGCTCAGGAGGATTACTCAATAAGCAAAACCGCTGACATTTCTAGCACCTCACATGTTTGTTTTTAAACATTGACAGATAGTGATGTGAAGATGACTACATCATGAATGACTGATTCCAGAAGTGACTTCCTTCTAGGTGAAATTACCATGCTGACAAAATATAGAAAAAAGTTGTGCAAGTATTCTGAAAAGCCATGAATATGAGTACCTCATAGGGTATTGCAGAACAAGAATCTTTATTCTTTCATTTTTCAAATCTAATTGAGCAATAGGATTGGGTTTTTTGAGCTAATGTTGTTTAAATAGATGGCTGGAGGGCATTCATGTTTTCCTAATCTTACTCACTGAGAACAGAATTAAGCTTTTTGCTCCTCTTGTTAATTTGTCGTGAGATTTTAGAGCAATCTTTTCTAAAAGCAATGTACCTTATTGGGGAAGAGAAATTGCATATAATAGTAACAGATGACAATTACATAGAATAAAACACAGCCAGAAAAAGTGAAGAGAACTCGCACTAAAAAAGGCCTAGTCGGATCACATTTCAGTAATGGCCATTAACTTAACTCCTTCTCTTGAGCTCTCCCAGCTATACTGGAAAGCTGCAGGAGCTGAGTAATAGCAACAGGCAAAAATCATGCCCCAAGTGCCTTAGATTTCACATGCAGAGACGTATAGAAGTTTTAAAAGAAATGAAAAAAGAGGAGAGAAGAGGATGGGAGGGGAGGAGAGAGAAGTGGAGAGGAGAGGAAGGTAACCAAAAAATAAACCTTCTGAGGCTCACATAATTCCAAGGTTAGACCTTTTACAATTAGCTATAGCTAGATAATTTCAAATAAAGTAGATCAACTCAAGCTAACTCTATGATGCAGAAGAATATCTGAACCTATTTCTCCCTTTTCTGTTTGTTTCTATCTAATGCTTTCCTTCGCTTGCCACTGAAATGAGTAGCCATAACTGCAGTAGAGATATGTGAGTACATTATATAACCTCCAGTAAATAAAATGTAAGAAAAGATACTTATACAAAATTCCAGCTCAAAAAAAATTGAAATAATCATCTTAAGTTATGGAGGCTTATCTGAATCATCTGATCACATCTTAGACTCCTCCAGAGTTCTCATAAGTATATATGCTGCACTTCAAGCTCAAGCTGTTCAAAATGAATGATGTGTGCTTGTTTCTATAATTATCTCTCTTGTTCCTACACTGGCTATACGAGTTTGTTTCATCCCTCTACATTTTGCTATCCTCCCTGGGAGTAGCATATATTTCCTCTCCCTGCCCACAGGTTTTATATTGTGGTGTAATTCAGTTTTGGTCAACTACATTGGTCTGTTCTGATAGATCTGAAGATGGAAATCTTTTGTCAACTTATTTAACCAATGTGCCTCAATTTTCTGCTGGAGAAACTGTTTCTAGACTGGGTGCTACATTTCAGCTTTTGGTTCTTTGCCAGGACTGCTAACACCAGTCCCTGTTTCTGGTAATTTTGGTGACAATTAGCCGTGAGCCCATTTTGTTGGTACTAGAAATATTTAAAAAGGGACTATAATCGTCTTGCTCACTCACGACTTGAATCCAATCAGTTGTGCAATGCAAAAATTGCACTGCAATTTTTCAGTACAGTGAACTAGAAAACACAGTAATACTACAAACCAGAAGTTTTATTGGTAGCACTCTCAATAAATGCACTCCAAAGGGCTTTCTTAAAAAGTGTTTTCACAAACTTACAGGAAGGAAACAAAACTTAAACCAAGTTAATTTTTTCATTGTCAACCTTCCTGTGTAAACACCTGCTGTAGCCACATTCAGCTGAATCTGCAAATATGGAAAATAGTTTTAACTATAACTACGAAGGGCTAAAATTTATAATATAAGGTGCAATAGCTAATATGAGTGCATGTCTTGGGGAAGATGTAGAATGACTGTAAGATAAACCAGTCTGCTATGATTAACAGCTTTATAGCGACTAATACAAAAACATCATTGCCATGTAATATTTTAGAAGTCCGTGAAGAGGTTTAAGAATTGGACTGCTTTACTCAGAATGGCTGACAAGTACCAGTGAGGATACTGTGAGTTGCTGAATGACTAGAAGGCAGCCTGTAAAATCTGCAGCATGATACTTAGGTGCTGTGTTGCCAGGGTTCATCTCATTCAGTGGAAAACAGTGTAAATGTTCACAGGAATCTGGCCAGCCTTTACATCTCAATGTAGGCATAGTTGTCAGAAATGACTGTTTGATTGCTGGCAATCTAGGGCCTTCACGTACTGTAAAGATGACTGAAAAGTCACCTGCTGGGAGTGCTCATCTGTGCTACTCTGGTAATTTCTGCGTCTTGAACACCCATTTTGAGACTTGTGTGCTCAGTCCCTACTTAATCTTAGTGTTTCAGCTGTAGTGATTTATTTATGAGAATTGTAGTATTATTTTAATGATTTTTTTCTTGTACACTTGAGTACGTCTGTGACTTGGGAATGAAAGACAAACTCAGCTTTGTTTTGGTTTTAAGCAGTGATAATTTCATGGCAAGTTTTTAAATACTTTACATGATTTGAATAGTTCATGGAATGACAGCTATAGCAGTAGCAGTTGCCTAGGAAATATACTATCTTCTACAGGTGACCTACCTAAAATTCAACCTACCCAAACCATTAAGTAGAGGTAAAAACTATTTTCTTTCTCCTTGTGAACTTCCTCAGCCTCCCTCGCTACATGACTATGTCAAGTGGCCAAAATACAGCTAATACTCCCTGGTTGCCAAGTCTGAAACAAGCTTTTCTGGAAACACTGTGAATTTAGTATTTCAGGCTCTTCTGAAACAAAGCTCCATCCAGGTACCAGCGTTGCAGTCTCACCAGCACCAGAGCTCTAGGTGGAGGGAGCAGGACAACAAGACACTTTCGCTGTGATTTCTTAGCCCAAATCTCTCAACACAGTCTCCATTTCCTTTAATGGAACTTCTGATAACTGACTGGATCTCCTCTTTTCCTCTCTAAGCACAGCATTATCCTGAGTTTCTGTCTCTGATGTGGAATCAACTTGAGATGAGATTAGTCTTCACATTACATGTTTTGCAATCCTGAGAAAAGTGAAGGTTGGGTATTGTGATGAACATTTAGTAGTAAAACAGAAAGTAGGTATCATTTTAATGGTAAAGATAGGAGCGTGGTCCTGGGCACAGCCTTAGGATTTAAACAGTGCAAATGGACAGAACAGAAACATGAACAGGGAGAGAGAATTCAGCATACAGATTTGTGAAAACTTTTTCTATTTCAACTGAGATAGCTTTACTTAAAATATGATTGGCAGTCAATAAGAGAGAATATACATACAGTTAGATTTCCACAGACACTGTCATCCCCTGCAAATACGCTATTCTCTATATACTCATATGTCACATCTGCATACAGCATCTCTGTATCCACAGTGGGAACTTGGAATATGTCCTTTCCTCACACTGACCATGTTATCATCATGAATAATGTATGACCTATAGATTAGGGTAACTTTTTATGCACATCAGAGAATGAATTTAGCTTGACTATTCATTAAGTTAAACAGTGCTGTTAGGTAAAATAGCAAGCCTTGTTTCAGTCCTTCATTGAGAGGTAGAAAACATTGGTGCTTTAAGTGGAAGACTCACTATACGCGTGAGTAGTTTATTAAATCTTTGCAAGCTCCATAGCTTCTATAGCCTGCTTGGTATAAAACATGAAATTGGTCAGATTTTTCTTACAAATAAACTTAAGTTTTTAACTAGACTTAAACTAATTAGTTGTTGGCTATTCAGTACTGCTACAGGTCTTTTTCTTTAGGCACTTTGTGGCTACTCTGATTCTGCTTGTAAACAGCAATGCAATAGCAGGCAGATTCCAGCAGGGATAATTGACTCTTGTGTGAAGTTTCTTAATAGAACACTTGGAAATAGTTAAAACTCATTTTCTATATTTAGAAAAGTTAAAGGACAGAGTCACAGCAGGTACAAATTGGCATATCCTATGTAAAGTCACTGGAATTACAGAGATTTTCACCAGCTAAATATATGACCCCACGTCTAAATGTTGAAAGATTGAGCAGTCACGGTAGGTTTTTGCGTCAGAGAAGAGTATCATTTCCCTTCTACTACTTGTAACAAGTTGTGAAAATCATGTTCCTGTGGATTAGGAAATATTTAGCTTATGTCAAAGGGATATCCTTTGTGAGTTGTTGCTCACTAATGAAATAAGATGTGTCCAATCTGTTCCTCAGTTTAGACTGAAAAATTATTACTGCTGTCTGTGATTTTAAATAATGTATAGTGTATCTTTACCAACATATGGTAGTGTCTTTCCAAGAAATGCTATGTATGATTCTTCTGGAAGTTACATTAGAGTGTCTCTAATATAGAGATGTCATGGAACAGCAGAGATCATCAAAAGTTATAATGCTGACTTTATGTTAGCAATTAACTAAAACACAGTAGTTTTGAAATAGATAATCGACCCTTTATTTTGAATTTTGAAATAAAGAATTTAAGGCAAAGGGCTTGAAAGGATGATAATAATGTAAGACAGCTAAATACTATTAATATAATTATTTGTTAAATTTTACTAAAGTGACGATTATTTTTCTGTAGGCATCAATCTTACTTCCATGGAAATGAAAGCAAAAAAGAAAAGAAATCATACTGAATCTATTAAAAAGATGAATGGATTCCCAAACTGTAATGTGGACTTCCATGGTTTTGGACTGCTAAGAGAATAGAGTATCAACACATTAATGAAACCTTTCACTAATGTGCTTTTCTGTGTCTTCTAGACAAGGTTCAGAAAAGAAGATAGAAAAAAATTATTTTCCTAACGCATCTCAGCAGAGATATCCTCTGGGACTGACTGAACTAATCTTCTACTATTTCAACTATTTCCAGTATAGAAATAATGCCTTCAGCACAAAGGGGTCTGTAAAAGAGGCTATGCCAATGAAATAGGGCATCTTTTCATTAGTTCTTTATGCCTTGGTTGGTGAACCCTGCAGTAGGTACCTTTGTCCACAGAGGTTACACTTGCTCCATGAATGATAAAATGTTGCCCAGATGGTGTTGCAAAAACTGATGGATGATGTGCACTAGCACAGATCTGGAGAATCCGGTCCTGAACATTTAGTTTGTGTAATCTTAGTTTGTGCTGAAGTTACACCTCACCAAAGAGGTATATAAATGTTATAAAACAAGTAACAACTTCTTTAATGCAGAATTAGCATTAGCATGTGTATTTTATAGTGAGGAAGATAAGAAACATGAGTTAAAACTCTTTTTAGCCCCTGCAATGGTAAAAACCTCATTGGCAAAATGAGGTTGGTATGTAATTGTAGAGTGAGATACCAGTTCATAGATCTTTGCACATTTTGTCAAAAAAAATATAAAAAATATGACTCAATCCTGTGCTGTCACCCTGCCCAAATATTTCTGTAGTCCAGATTAATGCATTTTCTGATCTAAATTAATAAATGTTTATTAGCATGTAGTGATTTCTGCCCTCTATCTGCTTTGTGAAGATGTATTTCAAGTAATTTGACATATACAAAGAGCCCCCCTGAATGTTACGCATACTAATTTTCATATATATATATATATATATATATATATAAGTAATTACAATCATAGCTACTTAGCAGGCTTAGCTGGCAAACTGAGCAGGGATTGGACCAGATGACCTCCAAAAGCGCCTTCTAACTTTAGTTACTCTACGACTTGAAGTTTCAAGTTTGGGTTCTGACCCTCTTAAGCCATTCCTTTTCCAAATAGGGAAACTGGATTTATGTAGAGCAGTCTTGCACACAACTTGCACTGGCATTAACGTCACAAGTGGGAATATGTCAACCAGTGAGATTTTGTATCAGTGTCTGAAACATTAACTTTCAAAAAATTATACTGTAATCTGCAAATAGGTAAATACGTGTTTCTTTGCATACCTATATTACTAGATTTGAAAACTTCTAGCAATCCTAAAAATAAAAACAGATTTCAGTATGCATTTGGGTATAATCTGGGCTTTATCAAATTTGTTCTGGACGTTAAAAGTACTTGCAAAATTTAGGCCATATAATCAGAAGGACCGATCTGAAAGTCTTAAGGAGATGAAAAGGGCTTTGTCATTGTAACTTTCATTAGTATTAATGGCATTGCACAGCTAAAGACCAGCTCATCTGGATAGAGATGCACCTCTGATATGCAGTTTTACATAGACAGACATTTAGACAACTGGATACCCATGCTAACTTATGATCCACTTGGAATTCAGATAAAAGCTGAAATTCAGTGGCCTTTTTCCCTAGTTACATTGGCTGTGTTCCCTTTCCTCTCTCTCACACTAATCTCATAAAGCCTTTGCTGTTTTTTGAGATTTGGAGTGACAAAATGGCTTCAAATGGCAGATGAGCAAACAAATAGCTATTTCTTTCCTACAGATAATTACCAAAAGGAAATGGAAGTTTTAGTGACTGTGGGCTGCTGTTCAATAAGGTTATTCTAGATTTGAGACAAATCCTAGACAAACATACTTTTTCATCTTCTAATCTTGCACTGTCAAGTACACCAGACTCTACTAACTAGATGTTTGACTTTTGAAGCTTTCTCATCACATTAATATTCAGGAACACATTGCCTTTGTGAAAGAATGTATTTGATTTATTTTTTCTTTTCCATTCAGAAAACATATTCTTTTTGGAGAATGGATGTTTAATTGGTTATAAAACAGGAGTATGGCTTTTTATACATAAAGTTAGGTTTTTTCATTCACTTTGCACAGACTGAAAACATATCATCTAGTGTCTTCTGTTTGCAAAGACTTTATTTAGAAGGATTTCCTTTCCTCCAAGAGGGAGAACCTTGCCTCAGTTATGTTTCTTTGAATTACAATTAGATCTTTGAACTCCAGGCAGCTGAATAAACAAATTTCCCCCACCAATTTAATTACGCTGGCCTCTTTGTCAGTACCAGCAGAATACTATGTAGCACATTGCCAATTAAAACTCCGCTTTTGATTGACAGTAAAACACTACAGGTTCAGGCCTGTGTAGCCAGAAAGAGGAGTTTGGGTTGCCTATTCTTGATCTGGGAAGCTGAAGCTCCCAGATGCATATTTCTGGTGGGTTAGGTGGTCCCTGGGGGCTGCAATCAGTGGTACTCAGTACATGTAATGAAGGCATAGATTAACCTAGCTTCACTAGCAGCTTCCAAGCTCAATTCAATGCAATGCAAGACTGGCTTTCTCATGCATGCTATGCATTCTCATGCATGCTATTGCTACAGCCCTATGCGCAGTCTCAGGCTGCTTCAAATTTCACTGTTACCTTCAGCACCTCCTGGGAAGCAGAGTCTTACATAGAGAGGCATAGATGTGCTGTGGCTCTTTCCTGTTAGGCTGTGCCCATGGGGAAGAAAGAAGCTAAAGCCTCTTTTGTAGTTAAGTTGTATTTGTGCAGTTGGCTTACAGCTCCCAAAGGCTCAACACGGGAAAGCCTTCAGGCCACCCGGTCTAGGTAGGTATAAGCAGGATGCAGCAGGATAGCACTGTAGGGAGGAGTGGGCAAGACCTCAGGTGAGCAAAGATCTGTGTTAACAGAATGGCGCGCTCAGTCCCAGAATAGACTCTGGGACTAGGCATCCCTTCACTATTGCACCCATGACTGTGGTCACCTGTGTCTGCTTTCAATCTTGTGTGTCAAGCATGAGTTCCAGCACCCATGAGAATTTACTTCTCTGTGCTCTTTCCCACTTCTGTACAGATTCTGGCTGAAACAGGAAAATAATTAAATTTTCTGCATTTGACCCATTCGTATCCAAACTCCACCCACTGGCTTAAGACAATCGTAGTAGCATTAAGATTTTTCATATCCAGCAGTGTTCAAACTTTGTCACAGAAGCAGGTCAGGAAAGAAGGGCACTGCCATATTATGCAAAAAACTTACAGTTGCCTAGCACCATTCAGCTGATTACCACTGACATTCTGAAATGAAAATATCTGATGATGTCATATTCTAAAGTAGTTTCTATGTTCTCCTCTAGAACTGGAGGCACAGATTTTAAGAAAACATCCATTAAGGCTAGTCTACACATTTCTGATTCCTAACTTGCCCTTTTTACTGTGCTAAGCAGGTTGAATTATACTAGATCTGCTGTCATATTGCTCAGTAGCAGAAAAAAACGTTAGACAGACTTTTTATCCTGTCTGGGTTCTGGTTAGAAAAAGTGAAAATGAAAACCATTGACAAAAATTTGTGCTGAACTTTCCAAATGCACAATAAGCTCAAGTTCATCAGAGTGGAGAAAAGCTGTATGACAGTTTGTTTGAATGAATTTAATTATTGGTCTTGTCAGTAATGTGTTGCATGAAATCGTTCTCTCAAAGAGAAGTAATGCAACAACACTGTGTACATACTAAGCGATATTTTGGTAGAGAGTTGCATAAGCTAAGTACAATTAGATTTGTTTCATAACAGGTCCCACCTGAGTCAGTGAGAGAAAAAACAGGCATGCCAAAAGTGATAAGCACTGATGTTCCTTTGAATAGACAGAATATGATCTCAACTGTACTAAAAGGAAATGTTGCTAAAGTGAACTGTAACCTCATCTGTTATGTGACATCTTTACTCTGAGTCTCCTTTTATAAAGCAGGCAATTTTTCAATGTTTTGTACAGTACTATTAAAACCTGAATTATGTGTGTGTTGTCTCCAAAGAGGTTGCCTACAAATTAGTATTTTTCAAGGCTTTCCATTTCTTCATTTTTATTTCTTTAACAGTTCTACCCAAAAGGGAGATGATGATTATGAAGATTACACTTCAAATAAGACTTGGGTTTTGACTCCCAAAGTCCATGAGAGTGATGTCACTCTTATTTTAAATGGCTTGCTGGAAGGTTATGACAACAAGTTGAGACCTGACATAGGAGGTATGTTGGTTTTCTTTTAGACCACTTTTGATTAAGCGGTGAAGAGAAAGACTTTTCATGCCATATTATGCTACACAGGAAGCAGAATCCATTCAAAGTAGTTATGAAAACAAAATGCAATGTAGTAAAACATCAGTGGCACAAAAAGTAGTCATGATTTTGGAAGCTGACATAAATTAAGATTGCTAAATCTATCCTGAGACCTGTAATAAGACTGTTGTGATTTGCTGAATCAGGCTGCTTGTAATGATGCACCTACATAGGAAGTTTGGAATTTAATTTTGGGGGAATGAAAAAGTAAGTTTTTAATCTTCTTTGCATACCTAAGTGACGATGTTAGAGAATCACAAATAATATATTGGAAAGGAAGGCCAAAATGAGGATAATGCAGCCTGAGCCTTGCATGATGCGATGGACACAGACAGAGCCTCTAACAGCAGCAGATCTGCATTGACTGATGCGGCATGGGCCCTCACTTGCACAGCAGGGCAAGAAGTGCCTGGGGAATGGGGCACAGAGGAAGAGGTTCACAAAAGACAACTGCAGTCAAGTAAGGCCAACCTCCCTAGATTTCCCCCACAGCCAATATAAGTATATAGACCCAAACTTGGATTTACAATGGAAGTCTTATTTGACTGAATCACCTTTTGCAGGAACCTTCTTCTCCACTGATTACCAAGGGAGCTTGAAAAGATAAATCTCCCTGAGTTGCTGCAAGTCAGTTTGAGAAGACCCCATGTGTGCACAGAACAGGCAGACAATATCTCTGTAGAAGTGGGTACAGCAGTAATAAGATTATAGAAAAAGGCAAAGAGAATTCATGGATGAGGCAGGCAGAGGAAAGCAGACAGCAGCAAGGTTAATGAAGGAAGCTGTTTCTAAGAAGTTTATAGAGGCTTATAAAGTAAGAAATTTTTCAGTGAGGGATAACATGAGTACTTAACCTTCAATGTATGTATATAGTGTAAATTATCAGAGGAATTTGTTTTATTCTCCCAATCCAAGACTTCAAAGAACAGAAAGGAATTAAGCATTCATAAAAGCATCTGGGAAAAAACAATCATGTTTTAGTCAAGGTGTATAAGAATAATAAAGCTACAACAGAGTAATTTCAAAATAAATTAATCTAACAACTGTTTTTCATTCCTGTTTTAGAGCCTTGAGTATTATTTTTGCTTTGAGATCATGAAATTGTTACTTATCTACAGCCATCTTTGCAGGCAACAACAGTCATGTTGCATTTGGCATTATAATGTAAAATGAGTGATGCAAGACATCAGAAGAATAAGTTTGCTTTCGTTGATAGTGTTTTGTCAGATGTATTGCTGTGACCTGACACAAAATATACATACTTTCAGTCAGATATGACTCACTCTAAGGTAGCGACACTGGTTTCAGTATTTGTTCTCATACCATAAGTGAATTTTTTCTGATAGAATGAATGATTGATTTTGTCTCAAAGTGTCTCCAACTAATTCCAAACTGGAGACTTCTCTGCAAATTTATATTTACTGTATATGCACATTTAAATGTGAGGCAACCATAGCCATACAAGAGAGGTACTATAATAATCTTTTGCTTGTGCTTGACTTTCATGTAGTTGATTTTGACCTTCAGTCATGTTACTGATTCTTGTTGTTTCTCTTACAGTTAAACCAACAGTAATTCACACTGACATGTACGTAAATAGCATTGGGCCTGTGAATGCTATCAATATGGTAGGTAAATGATTGCCAGTTTTCCTACAATGTTCACTTTGTTACAAAGCCTCCATCATTTTTGACATTACAAAGCTTCCACTAGTTTTAATGTTGTGCTATACCTATATTATTTTTTAAATCTCATTATTATGAATGTGAGGACTATATGAGCTATGAATCTCTATAAGACAGGGAAACTGAGCTCTATACTGAAAAAAATGTAATAATAATAGTTTTAACATATCCTCACACTTCTATGTGCTCTACTTTCAAGTGCTTTGTGACAGTTTAACTCCTGTAAAACTGAGCTTCCAGATTGCTACAAAATAAGGAAGACCATTCACCAGTGATATTACCACTCTTGCCACCAAGAGATAAAAAGAAAAAAAGCCTAGATCCTCTCTTCTCTTTCCAAAATTCCTACAGAAAAAATTAATTATATCTTCATACAGGTGGTCTAGCCTTAGCACAATGTCTACTTCATTCTTGTAGTTTTCATGTGTAGAAAGAAATCTCAGATTGCTCTTTTCCATTTTATAATTCCCTTTGCAGCTTCTGGCTGCCCAGCGGTGCCAGGGAAAGTGAGACTTCACCGCTTCCGATATTAACTGGGGGGCACAGGCAATTAAGGCAGCCAATTCAGCTCAAATTTTTCCTGTCCTAGATCCAAGGGAATAAGTAATTGTTCTCTGACCTGATCAGATGTGGGTTGAGGTGTGGGGACACAGAATTAGAAAGGTGCATATAGCACTCAATTGCATCTTAGTTTCACCTGTCAGTGGGAAAATAACAGAATAAATTGTTTTTAAACAATAATATTTTGTAAACCATGCCCTCAAAAATTGACAAAAAATTGTTTTTATCAGTTGTAGTATCATCTTCTTTAGTTCACATTTTTTTCATATGAAATTAAGGAAAGCATATCAGGAGTTATGTGAAATGCCAAGTGCTATGTTTTCATCAGTATTTCTGGTTAACACAACAGGAATATACAATTGATATATTTTTCGCCCAAACGTGGTATGACAGACGTCTGAAGTTCAACAGCACTATAAAAGTGCTCAGATTAAACAGCAACATGGTTGGGAAGATCTGGATACCAGATACATTTTTCCGAAATTCCAAGAAAGCTGATGCTCATTGGATAACAACTCCTAATAGGATGCTCAGGATCTGGAATGACGGCAGAGTGTTGTACACATTGAGGTATTTATACCTGACCTTAATTTCAGTTTCTCTAGGGAAAGCCAAAGAGAAAGGTCCTGTGGTTTCAGGTCATTTGACATTAACCTGAAGGAAAAAACATTGGTTTTGCCTATTTACTTATGCATACAACCCTGAAAAAGGGAAAAATTTAGAAGATATTACTTGCGTGCAATTTATTTTGTATTGGCACAGTAAAGAGTTTTATTTCTTCATATAGATTGTACTGTCTTGCTCCATAATATTCATGTTCCTATACTAAAATTAATATAAGCATTGTTATAGTAATTAATTTTCATTTTCAGGTATGTTTTATTGTTTGCCACTGGTTTGGTCCATATTGCCTTTTGCCTTTTTATTGGGTTAAACTGATGAATTTGAAATATCCTTGAATTAAGTAGATGGTATAAGAGGAGGTATTATATACATCAAAGGCCTCCTATTCTGAATTGATTACAATTTAGCTAGATGAAGCTCCACCCTACAAAAGCATTTCATTCCTCAAATATCTTATGAAAATAAGGATTATCATTTCAGCATTGGTCATTTAAGGTTCAATCCAAAACCTACAGATATGCCCTGTTCCACTAAAATTTTCATGAATCTGAACTTGATATGCTCATCTCCAGATTTCTCAGGCACGTGCATAGCTTTTCTTTTGAGACAGATTACCTTTAAAAACTATCTTTTCAATAATTGTTATGCGCATGCTTACATTTAAGGGTAACATATGCAATAAGTAACAATTCAAATATCATATTCCCAATGACCATATGATAATTCCTAAATGTGAAAATCCTAAGCTCTTTTTTATTTTTACTTTTTCTTACATGTGGCATAATATTTGGTTCTATGTAAAAAGTAGATAAAGACAGCATTTGTTCAAAAGAATTTATAATTCAAAATGAGAGTACAGAATCAAAGATGTTAGACATAAGACCATCTAAGTTTTCGATTGCATGTTTTTCAAAGTGTTTTTTCCGCTTTTGTTTTATTGGGTGCCAAAAATAAAGTTTTGAAGAAAAGTACACTCATTATAATTTTAATGAATAGATCTGAAGCTTTGGTTAAGACAACATTTTAATGTTGCGACTTTCTGAATTACAAAAAGGAGTTTTATTTCATAGTTATTTTACGTTCATTACACATTGCATCGCCAGAAAAGATAAGAGAATGATTGGAATTGAAATCCAGTGCAAATCAGTCAGCCTGATAAAGAAGATTCTAGGTCCACTTTTGAAATTTGAACTTAGCTACACTACTGTCTCTTTGGATTTTGTTACCTTTCTCTTCAATCTCCTCAGTTTCTCTGATTAGAAAGAGATATTTCTGATAGAACTTAGAAACAGTTTTCTGTTATTAAGGTATATTTAGTTGTTCTAGTGAGTCACAGCAAGCACCAGTAAGGATTCAACCTGGATTAATCCAGAAGTGAAATGTGATAGTATCATCATGGATCTGGGATTCTGTCCTGAAGAGAAGCGGGCTCTGGAAGAGCTGGTTGATTTTCTCAGTCACCTCCCCCCAGGCTCAAGAACAGTCCATCCTGACCAGCAGGAAGTCAAGCAAAGTTAGCAGGCAGTCTGCATGGATCAACACAAAGCTCCTGACAAAACTCAAATGTGAAAAGAAAATGTACTAGAGGTGGAAGCAGGGACAGGTGACCCAGGAGGAATACAGAGATGCTGTCCAAGCAGTCAGGGACAGGGTTAGAAAAGCCAAAGTTCATCTGGAGTCGAATCTGACTAGGGACGTGAAAGCAAGAAGGGTTTCTACACATACATCCTCAGTAAAAGGAAGACTAGGGAAAATGTGGGCACACTGCTGAACAGGAATGGGGACCTTGTCACAAAGGACACCAAAAAGGCCAAGGTACACAATGCCTTCTTTGTCTCAGTCTTTACTGGTAAAACCCTTCCTTCAGCAATCCTAGGTCCCTGAGACCAGTAGGGAAGTGGAGCAAGGAAGACTTACCTTTGGTGGAGGAGGATCAGGTATGGGCTAAATAAGTGGACGTTGAGGTAGTTTGAATATGCCTGAACTGCCAGGCTCAAAGGGTTGGGATCAGTGGCATGAAGGCCAACTGGAAAGCAGTCACTAGTGGTGTACTCCCCAGTTTTGTACTATGCCAATACAGTTTAACATCTTCACATCTTCATTAATGACCTGGACAATAGATAATACAAAACTGGGAGGAGTGATTGGTATATCGTAAGGTTGTGCTACCACTCAGAGAGACTGCAACATGCTGGAGAAATGGGCCAACAGGAATCTCATGCAGCAGTACAGGGTGGGGGCCGACCAGCTGAAAAGCACCTTGAAGGAAAAGACCTGGGGATCCTGGTGGATGTTCACCATGAGCCAGCAAAGTGCCCTTGAAGCAAAGGCAAACAGCATCCTGGACTTCATTAGGAAGACTGTTGCCAGCAGGTTGATGGAGATGGTCCTTCTCCTCTGCCCAGCACTAGTGAGACACATCTGGAGTGCTGGGTTCAGTGCTAGGCTCCCCAGTACAAGAGGAATACGAGCTTACTGGAGCAAGTGCAGTGAAGGCCCACTAAGACGCTGAAGGGCTGGGAGCATCTGATGTGCAGGGAGAGGCTGAGGGAGCTGTGACTGTTCAGCCTAGAGAAGAGAAGTCTCAGGGGATCTTATCAATGTGTGTAATGTGGGTGGGAGTAAAGAAGGCAGGGGATGGAAGGGGTATAGAAGGCAGAGGCATAACCTGCTCAGTGATATCCAGTGACTGGACAGGAGGCAATGGGCACAAACCGAAGTATAGGAAATTCTGTTTAAACATAAGAAGAAACTTTTTTACTGTGAGAATGGTCAAACAGTGGAACAGGTTGTCCAGAAAATTCTGCGCTTGGAGATGTTCAAAGCTTGGATTGTGCTTTGTGCCGGGGAATGAAATCTACTCAATTCCACATGAGAAAACAAATGAAAAACAGCAGCATATGTGGCCCTATCCCAAATTCAAACAGTGTTAAATATATTCACCAGAGAAAAGGCAATACCGAAGAAAGAACTTAATCATTTTTTCGATCCATATTATGATTATCTTGAAATAAAACTGAAGATGATGGAAATTAGAAGAGAAAGAAAGGGCAATAATATTAGCGCACAGAATCAGCTCTCCTTCTGTGTCACAAACAGAACTTCCCTTAGTTTCAAAGGAAATTAGATTTGTTCCTAAATCCATAATGCAGAAAAGTCTCCTTTTGACTTCATTAACTTGGTGGCATTAACTTAGTGGTCACAGCATCCCTCTGCATCCCACAGTATGAGACTCAGGGAGTTATTTGCATGCAGTACCTATATGCAGGAACCAGGAGACAAACCCAGCTCACAGGGTTTCTCCTTTGGACACCCAGGAATCAGCAAAGACCAGAAACCTACGGTTTTCCTAGAGACTCATGGAACAAATAAATATCACTCTGCTCTTTTCTTTTCCACCTTTTCCTTTTTCTGTCTCTCACCCCACCTCCTCCCTCCTTTCCAAAGTCCAAGTATCATGCAGCTCATGGCAGGGCTGGGGCTGTGTATAGGCTAGCAACAATTAAGGGACTGGATGAAAAATGGTAGAGTTTTTAGCAGGCACATCAGGGGATATATCTCGTATAATTTTGGATTTCTAAAAGTACATGTCTCTACCTGATCTATGGCACCTACACCACCTGAATTATCATGGAGAATCTCCTGATATTGAATGGAGAGAAACACCTTTGGGTACATTCTTCTTTTGATTTAATTTAAATGTCTTATTTTGGAATGAAATGAAGTATATCCTCAGAGCACCTTTCCACTAGCTATGAAGGTAGTCTAAATGGCTGTCTTGGATGCAGATGTCTAAATTTGGACTCCTATCCATCATTTCTGAAAAAGAATTTTTGTCACATAAAATACATTTCCCTGGTGCATTATGGCATGTTGTGACACAGAGATTTGTCACTGCTCATGAGATGACCTGTATATTTACTAAGGGATTTGCCAGTCATGAGTAATGCTGCCATTTCAGATGCATAGGAACAGAACTTTAATACCTTATTCTATTACACAGTCCAGAAAGTAGATGATCAGGTCGTATGTTACCAAAAAAGAAACACTGCTTATCAGTAACCATGATGCTTCCTATGCTTGGAATATCCAAATTAATACATACATATCACGAGTTTACTTTTGCTTTATATATATAAAAAATACATTTGCATATTTCATAGTCAGGTTTCATATTAGTAAGAATCTCGTTTTGCTTGCCATGATGTAGCTTTCACGACAAACTTCTCAAGCGCGTTCCATATATCCTGATCTCTTTCTCCTCAGGCTGACAATTGATGCTGAGTGTCAGCTACAGTTACACAACTTCCCAATGGATGCCCATTCCTGCCCCCTGGAATTTTCAAGCTGTAAGTAACATGCTTTGAAATATCCCTTTTCTGACCCACACTGAACCATTTATTTTATATTTACATACTTAGAGTCAGCAAGGGTTATGTTCTTAACTAGACATAATCCAATGGTCTTCAGTTTTATTTTTACCTTATTTTCAAGTACATGAATCATATATGTTCACAAATATTATTGAGTAATACTATATAAAAAATGATACAATTTCTGGGACCTATGTGATTAATTTATGCTTATATCTTAGCATAACAGTAGAAATTTTTACTTTCAGCATCAAAGTCTCATGGCCTGATACTTTCTCTCTATGCATGGGTGTTTTACTATTGCAATAGTTCGAGTCAAGAGTTTGACATTTTGCAGTCAGGTCAAGGTGTGAATTCCTGGTCCAGCTGCAGACTTTTTGGCCATAATTGAAGGATGGGCAAAATTGCATCCTATTGGGTCCACAAAAGTGGAAAACTCATTTTTGAAAAATTTATCTCAAGTGCTATTTTAATTTAAAATAAATAAAATAAAATGTGACATTAAGTAAAAGGCACTAACTTGAGAAAAACATATTTATAATTTACTTGCAATATGCTTCTCCAGTTTTTTCCAGAAATAGTAAATAGTATTTTTACTCCCCAAAGTACACTAAAATCTTAGCAATGACTATGAAACAAAGCATTCTGTATTTTCCATTGCAATAAGATGGCTACCCAAGAGAAGAGATAATTTACCAATGGAAGCGCAGCTCAGTGGAGGTGGGGGACACCAGGTCCTGGAGGCTTTACCAGTTCTCCTTTACAGGATTAAGAAATACAACTGAAGTGGTGAAGACTACTTCAGGTAAGACAACTGATCTCTTTACCTTCAGATTCATTTAAGATTTTATTAACAGAAAGACAAAAAGAGAGATATCTCTGTTTAGAACGTAGCATTGGCACTTCACTGAACAATTACAGGCTCTGAAATACCTATGGAACCATCCAGGCTTTAGTTTTTCTGAAGAATAAATCACAGGAAGAAAAATAAATTGTTGTCCACTGTCCATTCTTGTCCTCCAAGAAATACCTAGAACTGTCATGACTACAAAGCCACTACTACAAGGGGTGGGTGGGCGAGGGAACTTCCTATCCTGCTCCAGTGTAGAAAACAGCACAACTGAGCCACTAACTGATAATCTGATACTGATTTGAATATTTTACAATCCCCTTCCAACTTCCAAAAGCAGAAAATAGGTCTGCACAGAAATAAAATTCAAAGTCCCAACCTCTTTACTACAGCAGCTCCAAGTTTATTTTGTTCCTTAAAACAGGGCACATTCAACTCCCATTAAAGAGAACAGAGTCGCCTTACAAATCAGTCACAGATGATTTTCCTGCATATTTCTATCTCCTTGGAAACAAGTATTGGAATTTAAAATTATAAATGAGGAAGTACTCAGCATTTAATAAAAACAGCAATTTTAACCCTACTAACTAAGCAGGAAAATACATTCTTCTAGGGATATATATTGTTTTATTTCTGAGTGGAAAGAAAATAAGTGAATATGAGAAAGGATGTAAAGAGGAATTGCATATTAATATTCTTGTATGTGGATGATATCCCTTGTCTTTGATTTCTTACTTTCAAAACAAACAGTGAAATAAAAGCAGTTTTTCTTTTCAGGCTGCTTTAGATTTTTACCTTATTTTATTGTTCTGGCAAATATATTGATTTAAATTCAGACATCTGTGTTAATTTTGACTTCAGAAAGATCCCCATCCATTTTATTTCTAAAAGGTCAGCATTGCTGTTATATTTAAAAGGAGAGTGAGATATGCTACAGTTGAGAAGAGCCTGCTGTGCATTACACTGGAGTGCAAACAAAGAGCTTGAGAATTAATTCAAGTTCCAGCTCCTGAATCACTGGACATTAAGCATCAATGACATGTTTAGTCTTATGAGCATGGCAAAAACAGAAGGACTCCCAGCTGTAGCCACATTTGCCTTATGGCATCTTCTGCCATTTTAGCTGAGGAAGATATTTAGTCACCTATTCAAGAAAGCATTTGACCTTTCTCATTTTCCCAGGAAAATAAAAATAAAGGTGCAAAAGAGGAGAAGAGAGCAGCGTGTGTGCAAGCCATGGCTGCTAATAACCACCATTACACATGACATGGGGGAATTACTCTCAAAGCAAAAATAAAAACAGCAATACATCTCACCTCAGACTGCCCCTGCAACAGGCAAAGTACAAAAGGCAGCAGTGTACCTAAGTGTGGTCTAAGGTCTCATCCTGCCCAGGTTGAAAACTAACTTTATTTCAGCCTTAATTCAAGTTTCTTTTATTTGCTCTTTTTCTTTCCTATGCTGCTTGAGCCATTCTCTAATAAACTTTTTTTGGCCAGAGATAGAAAGTAATAAAATCTTAACATGCTACAAACTTCAGATCCACTGATTCAGCACATCTTGCACTGGTGAATCAAAAGCACTCTTTAATGTTCTGCAAATGGGAAGAAACTGCCTACTGGGAAACAAACAGTAAAACACAGAAAGCAAAAAGATACTTTCCCATGCAAAGAAAACCTTTTCTTTTTTCACGGGATAGCCATTCAAGCTTGTAGTACTTACCTGGAGTACTACCATAATGCTGCATCAGTAGTTTTTAATATGATGCCACATATCAGCCCTTTTAATTTGCTTTAAAAGAAAAGTAATTAGCAGCTAGCATGCACTTTAAAGCAGCAAAGAGTCACTCTAGTCATCACTTGATTCCTAAGAAGAAATGCTTGTGAAAGCTACTCAGCCTGCTGAGCTGCTTTCAAAGACCTGCTGAGTATAAAAACTTGGAAAAATGTCCTGTGTATATATTTCTTCTGCTGTAGTTATCTTATGTTTGATTTTCCTTGCTCCTCTTGTTTTTATGACCACAGATATGCAAGAAAATTAGATTTGATTTTGATCTAGGTGCAGTATCTAAATAATTAGAAGGTGGGAAAAAAAAACCCCAACAAAATAGGGATGTCATGAATCTGGTCTATCTGCTACAAATATTTTGCTGAAGCTGGCAGACCCTAAAGAGTGTTCATTGCTTACCTAAGTGCCTTATTAGCATGCTGGGAACTATATTAAGTCCAATATTCCTCAGCCAGACCCATACTCTACCTATAATTACTCTCTTACATGTACACATTTTCAACAGAGTTTCCCCAAAAGAAAATAAAAATATTCCAAGCTTACAGATTTGTTAGCAACCTATATGCAGCCTGAGTACACAAGTTAAATGTCTGAATGCCCATATAGCCAAAATAAGTCTTGAGGCTTTATGCAACTAATTGCAGTGCTGCGTATAATAGAATTTAGGTACAAACTAATGACAGTACCACTGCCAATGCTTCTGTGGGGATATGAGCTGAGGTACAATGGAGGAGGCAATGAAAAGACTAATGAGATGTTGGAAAGAAGACTACACTATACTTCCAAGAACCCTTCCCCAAAACTAAATTTAGATGACAACAGAAATCAGAGAAACCTGAACACAAGAAGGGGGAATTCGAGAATATGAGATTCAACAGTTACAGAACAGAAGGAGCCTGGGAGTAGTGTTAAGGCATTTGAAACTGGAGTAAACTTTCCATATCTGCGTTTACTCCATTTCAAAACAAACCCTTGTTCCCAGCTTCATACCTCCCAGTAACTAATACATGCTAGTCCCTGAGGGCTATGCTTACTTGGTGACTGGGGCAGAGAAGAGAATCAGAAAGGATGGCTGAGACTTGGTCATTACAAACTCCATTACCTCTCTTTCTGTCATACCGTAGCTGAACATTTGAGATCTGGGCTGAGTTATGGGCAGAAAAGGACAAGGATTGTTTGAGCGTAAGCTTCGTAAGATCTGACAGACTTGCTGAAGTGACTACATTTATCTGCTGCTCCTTCTTTGCATGTGCTGCAGAAATCCAAGATTAACTGAAAGGGCCAGATGTCAGAATTCTGCCCCTGATCCGTTAGCAAATCCTGATAAGAGCAGAAAAAAGCAACTGGAATATTACAAACCATCTTGTCTGTTTCTCTTATCTGAAGTGAGTCATCCTGAATTGTCAGCTTGTTTCTCTTCAGACTGAACATTCACATGTGACTCTAATTTTCTTCGAAAGTCACAGACCAAGCAATAAGAAATGACTTAGCTAATGGAATCCACTATCCATTAATAGTGGGCACTGTTAAGAAAACTTAACTCTCAACCTTCTGCCCTATGAACATTTCATTAAAATGACTAAATAGTCTGTACATTTAATAATATATTACCTGTATATATTTTATGCTTTTTCACTACAACCTATGCTGTGTAAACAGCAGTGGTTTAGTTCAGATTATTTGCAATAAAGTGCATGTTAAGACATAATATCATCTGAGTTATATAAACTACTACACTTGACTTCACACACTTATAAACTGAGATGGGTTTAAGATTTATTATATTATTGAAGCATGTCCATAATCGCTGCTCAAACAGTGCATATCTCAGTCATTTATTAAGAAACTACCATTTCTCATGGGAACTTTTTGCTCACAGTGTAAGGCCCCATCCACTGAATGGCAGTGAGATTCTCCAATAAAAAAGGGATGAACTAATGGAAAAGTCTAGAGAATAAAAATTCACCAAGTTCTGAAATTTGGATAGACTCTGCCGTTGAGTAGTGCTTACAAAGAAAGCATCAGATTTGCAAAATCCTACTTCAAACCTAATGCTGAGGTTGCATAGTAAAGCCAGTTGCTTTACTGACATGTACAGACTTCATGTTATACTTACAATGTCATTAGTTATTCAGGGGTGTGTGATTTATTAGTCTATACATGGGACAAATGTAAAACTAGCTGGCAAATGTGGCAGAAAGTGGACACTTGGCATAAAAACAAAGAGTTGTAACATACAATAAGCAGCAATAATAAAGAGAAGAAAACCAAAAATGACTGCTCTATCACAGGAGGTACTTCTCCATCCTCCATATTCTCATTTAGTATCGCACAATACATTTAATTCAAATGAATGTCAGCTCTTCTTTTTTGCTTTAAAAACTATTCCATATCTAATTTCTGACCTTTTATATTCACTGTAGATTAAAAATAAGAAACAAATTAGGTGAGAAAATAGTCCAGCAAGTCCATGACTTGTGAATCATAACAGCAAATGCTACCATTCTTCACTTTTTGGATATCAAAAAGAAAATATTATAGAGCCTAGCTAGAATAACATTATAGAACAAAAGATGTCTATTGCTTAGGAGGAGACTTCAAGGAAATTTTTCTAGAGAACTCTCTCAACTCAGATTTGACTAGCGAGAAAGATAGGCTTTAATTTTTCTGACTGTTACTGCAGTGCAACAAGTGATACAGAAGTATAAGATTTGTAAAGTATGATGCACAAGTGGATGACACCGATCTGGGACATGTTGCACTTTTGGAACAGGAAAATAGGAAAATTCCAAAATTTGTAATTAGTTGCTTTAAATAAAGAGTGAAAGATTGTAAGAAGGAACTAATCAAATGCACAAATATAAAAAGATCAGTAAATTGTGTAAAAAAATTCTGGGGGCTGTAGTAGTCCACAAACACACAAGGATAGAGAATGTGATACTGTTGCAAAAAAACACCTTTTCTGGGATGCATTACTCAGTGTTGTGTGTAAACTTGGGAGAAATACTTACTGTTCTACTCTGTGAAAACCTGATATCAAATCGTTGCTGCATTCTGCTTGATTAAAAAAATAGTTCACTTTTAAGTGCAACATTTTAAGAAAGACAGGGGAGTGCAGGATGTAATAAGTAAAGGGTTTAGAAAACATGACCTATGGAAATATTTGGAAGTATGGAACTAGTCTGGAAGAAAATGTAATTGGTGATCAAAGGAGTAAAACAAACATACTGTTTTTAAACCATAAGAATAATCAGCACTGGCACATACTATTTAGGGAGATTGTAGAAACCTAAAATCAGAGGTTTTATGAAATCGTGTCGCAGACCAGGAGGAAAGGACTAGCTTATATCTTGAAATTCTTTCCCTCAATAAATTTCTATGAATTTCATAATATTACTAGACAAACTGCATTTCTACTCACTATTCCAGTTTTTTTGAACATACAAAATACTGTACTATGCAAAACAGTTTGTGAATGTGTAATTATTCAGGACAGATGGAGCTTCTGGTATTCCCAGTTCATTTCTGTGACTGGGTAGTTCCTTTTTTAGACCAGACATTGTCTATTGCTTATTCACAGAGCCCGTCCTGAATTTTTAATTAGATAGAAAGGCATTATAAGACTAATCAATAAATAGCAATTCAACAAGCTGCACAGGATCCACGAGACTGGTGATCCAATATCTGTAAATTCCTTTTTATTTTCTTCCTGTTCTGTGTTTTACAGAGCTAATCGGAGCTGTGCAGTAGAGACACTATATTGCTCATAATTGATAAACAGTGTCAAATTGGTTATTAAATATTTATCTTGCTATGCATCTATTAAGCCACATAAATAGATCTGGGTTTGGTTTCTGTTTTATCAGGAAAAAGTGGTCAAGGCCATTATTTTGTGGAAGAGGACATATTTGCACTCTTTTATACTTTATTTTAATGCTGTATCATAATGAATTGAACTGTTGGCAGGCATGCAGTCCCCAGAGGTTTCATAATGCTCAAAAAAACCTAGGAGTCTTCTCCCTATGCTTCTTTATTAAGTCAAAATATGATATGACAGGTGCATATCATAGTTGAAGATCTGTGTTGGGAAATAGGCCTGACATTAAAAATATGGCCATAGGTGGATTGCCACTGTGCCTAGAAATCCCTGACAGCCCCATACACAGCTTTAGGTTCTAGTATGGGTTTATTATAGCATATGGCATTGTCAGGGAGATCCCTCTCAGAACTGAAAACATTCCCTGTCTAAAGATTTTGATCTAGTGAATAGGTACAAGATACTAGTACCTGCATTTTGCTTTTGGCAGAATTTAAACATACTTTGTATCCACTTTGCAGAGGAGCAAATGATGACGTAAGCTTTAAGTCAGAAAACCCAGCCTACTATTAAATTTTTCTGTGTATCTTTATTGTTCTCTTTATGGCTTAGGAGGGTATTTCTCTCAATATCCTTGGTTTTTTGAAAAGCTATATTAAATTATTACCTCAAACACACTTGCTAAAAGAATACTGTCTCTGTAGGAAAGTGAAACATTTAAAGCAGTAGGCAGACACAATGGACTGAAAGGCCTATTTTTATGTTTGCTGCTTCAAAGGAAATCCTCAGCTCTAAGCTAATATATTTTAGATAGCCCTAAAATATCTTAATAGCTATACCTTAATATTTTACTCCTAATATAAATATTTTTGTCACCTGTCCAGAAAGAGAGCACTCATATCTGTTCAGTCATTCATCAAACCATAGCAATTAATGAATGTTTGCTAAAGTTATAACTGTTGAAAAGTTTGTTCATTGAAAATAATTACGTTTCAGGATCATGCCTTCAAAGAGTAAAGATGTAGTACAATTCCCTCCCTCCCATATCTGTTGTATACTCCACATTTTCTCATCCAAGTTGGTTAATTGTGTGGCAAATGAGTATTTATAGATGAATTCACATGATTGCATAAATGAACTAATTCAGTAAGCAGGCTTTTTGGTTCCTCCCTGTCATGCAGACATCCAAGATCTATGTACATGTAGTTTTTTAGAACTGCAAAATCAGAACACCTTAGAACCATTTATCCTTATATAATCCCTGTGAGGCAGACAAGATGACAGGGACAAGCTGAAGGCTTCCTGAGAAACTGGACAATGATTTACAGACAAGAGGGACAGAGGCCTCTCCTGAAATGGCTGGGAAGGACTTGAGTCAACTGCATTTGGGTCTTTTCCGAACTGGCTGCTTCAGCCCTTGGCAGCATCCCAAAAGACCTAAGAAAATCTGCACAGTTGCCTTCCCACTTTCTTTATTCATTCAAACACCTCTCTGTTCATCATCTGGTCTGTACTTGCTTTTGAAATCACTATGGACCCATTCCTGTGACAGCAGAGCAGTAGGAAAATCCATGCCAGCTTAACAGTATAGGCCAAGGAGCAGGGAATTTAACACAAATGACATATCCAACAAGAAAGCCTGTGGATCCAAGTAATACATATAATTAATAGCTAGTTTTGGCCTGTTTTTCTGCTCCATGCTCAGTTATGACCACAATAAAAAGGATCTTTCCAGTTTATGTGGCAAGTGTAGTTGCACCCATGTGAAATACATTTCCATAATGTTGTTGGCTGCTGTAAGACTCCTTGGAAAGAACTTGACGGTAAGCAGTGAGAACCACCAAGCCACAGCAGTAGCGATGGAGCTGTGACTGAGAACTGAAGGGCCGTCACTGCTTTGGTGTTAATGCAAAAAAGCATCCAGAGCACAAAGACTCCTTAACTTTGCTATCTCTTTCACAGTGACAGGCTAGATCTTCATGGTTTAATGGCCAGGAAAAAAACCCACTATTCCTGTGGAATCAATATGTTTGAAATTCTTACAGATTGAAAGAATCTGACTTTTCTGTTCAGGTTTGTATCTGTATAGCTTCAAGTTTAGGCATTCAAGTTCACATGCTTATAACTAACCATGTAAAGAGTTGAAAGGCTCTTTGATGATTATTTTTTATCTTTTGAGAGGGGTTAAAGGCTTTCTTAAAATTCCAGTGACAGTAATTCAGCCCTTTTTTACTCTCAGTTTTTCCTAGACTAGGTGTCAACTGAGTTACCCCAGCAGAGTGAAATCATGACTGTCCCCAAAGAAAAGGGTTGTTGGGGCCTGAAACCTCTTTCAACCCACCCCAGTATGACTTCCCAATTGAACAAAGACTCTTGAATGTCAAGTTTATTTCTCTGAGTTTGTCTTTCTGAAGGTTTGCCATATCTGAAAGCACGGCTTGCCACAGTTTAAATTGAGCTTTCGAAAGGTCAGGTAAGGATAAAAAGGATTAATACACAAGTAACCAGAGAATAAGGGATAATGTGGAATCTTACAAGCATTTCCACTGAACCTAATGCAGGGTAATTGCAAAAGCACAGATGTTAAAGGCAAGATTGGCTTTGTAATAAATATAATTTTGTGGAAAAAACAGAACAGTGGCTTTAAGAAATAATATTTGTTCATTTAATAGCACAAAAATAATTAGATCTTTTAGGAAATTTAAATTATTTAAAAATAAAGAAAAACCATAATTTTGGATGTTTTTAATTTTATGATAAAATCAGCAAATTAGCAGAGTGATTCTATGTCTTAAAGGCTTTCCTGCAAATAACTAAGCATACAAATTTTTGTGATGCCTCTAATGCCCCTATGAATATATTTTCATAAGTACTGATGACTCTTTGAGACACAAAGCATATTAACATCCCAACTCCCTTTTTTAATTCCTGTTTGGTAATGAATCATCATACCCCATCCACTGACTGTCTTTCACAGAAACTGTTGCAATATCACAAGAGGAAATCACTGTAATTCCACTCTTTGCAACTGGAGCTAGATCTAATTATAATGAATTGTGGTGAGAAATCTTTGGTTCAAAAGGATTAGACACAATGGCTTAGTAGTTAAAGAACAATGTATATTCACAATTATTTTAGCATTAAAATAACTCTGAATATTAAGCATTTTTTTGGAAGAGTTCTCTTCATAGTGAGTAAGTATGTTTGAATTATTGATTTAAATAAATAAATGTTTTATTGTGCTGTTTAAATAATTAAACTTCAAGCAATCCTGTGATAAATCGGAGGGTTCCTGAGCACTTCAACCTTTCAGCTGTAGAGTCACAAGGTAATCTCTGTAACCTGTAAATTGATCAGCATAGCACTGATGGTTGGTTTCCTCACTGATGTTTCACTTCCAGACCCTTTTTGTGTTCAAAAAATATGTTTGTAGTACAATGATTTTAAGATAATTTATTTCACTTTTTTTTCTCTTGGTCTTACCTTACTCATCATCTTCCTGCTCTTTCAGTGGAGAAAAACAAATTCGTTAAGGATGTTTGAAGGTGATGACAGCTTAATCTTCATGATGTGTATAGTGTAGGGATAGTTAATTTGAAGTAAGTTTGGATTTGCCTGGGGAACATATATGTCCTAAATAATAAACATATGCCTCTAAGGCTGTTATTACACAGTTAAATCCCTTCAGTTTGCAAGTACAATTTCTAGCTTCTCAATCTCATGTCATTACATCGCATTTTTAGTAACCTACTTATCTAACATGCTGTTTTGTTGGGGGAGGTTGTCACTGTATTTGAATAGATATAATTGAAAGGCTGAGTGGAAGTAAGACATACAAGTCTGTGTAACAAGAGTATCTGAGTCAGGTGGCATTGATGGGAGCTAATAATACTCAAATCCAGCAAATATCCCATGTAAAAAGTAAATTAAACTAATTTAACACCACTAAGTTTAAAGAGACCTTCCCAGTGAGCTTTGATTTTTATTTTTTTGTACCAAATAAAACAGGAGAAACAAAAAGAAAATAGACTTAAATGAATGAAAATGACTTCAAAAGTAGACTTGAATGAATGAAATGAATGTTAAATGAAAACATGTACAGTATGTACAAACTTCTAAAACTCTCTGCAGTTCATTGTGATTGTAAAATGTTCTACTTACATTTTTAGATACATGTTATCTACAATTCCATAAAACCATCCTATAATGTTGACAACACATTCTCACAGAGGAATGTAGTAGCATAATGTTAAGCATGGTAGTAATGTTCAAATATTTGTCATTATCATTTTATGTTTCACAAATGTTAACTCCCACATTTTTATTGTTAAAACAAATTCTTAATTGTAAATTGTGTGTGTTTTAACATCGCCTTTTTAAACAAGGCATAATCATCCTCATTTTGATGTACATTATAGAAGCTATAAATATGCCACTTATCTCAAAAAGTGATACAGTCTATTAAGTGAGTTCTTTGCTGCTCTCAAGAAGACTGCATAATTAAGGCAAAAGAGCTGCAGGATAAAATTTATGTAGTAATACTTTCTTGTATCATGCCCTACATAAGAGAATTTAAAAATATTTTGCAAGATTTAATGCATAAAGTACCACAACACCCTTTGTGTATCTTAATGCTAGTGACTAGAAATGATCATGAAACTAGTCAGCAAATTGCTATTTGTTCTTTCTTGTATATAGTTCTAAGAATTGAGAAAATTATCAAAAAATTTGACTATCGCAAATAATGTGTTATTGTTGATTGTAGCTCAATTTCTATTCTTTTAATCTTGAGAATATGAGTTTGAAGAGGAAGTAGAGTCTTACTGTGTAGGTAACAATCAGTTATAGAAGGTTGCTTCTGTTCTGTGAGTGTATAGGTTAAAAAAACCCCAAACAACTCTCTTCCCAACCCCCCCTCCAAAAACCCTTAAATGAGTTCACACCCTGTCCATTCAAATTACAGATAGCAATAACTATTTGACCTTACTTAACATCCCTTCCCTAGTTATGCAAAATACAAAAATATACAGTCAATAAAGAACTGGTAGTGATTTCTTAGATTATTTTCTGCTATTATCCAGTAACATTTATTTTAAAACAAAATAAAACAAGTTTGAATACTTCCAACCACCCTTGTAGTTCACCAGAATTTCCATTCTTATATCACTGTAGCAAACTACTGGTCTGGAACAGAGCTATTAGATTGCTCCAGCTGCAAAATCACAAAGTGAAACAGCAATGTCTTGGAACTGCATATCTTAACTTTGGTTGTACAAGTGCAATAGCAATAACCAGGGCAATTCAGGACAGCATACAGTCACTCTGGCTATGTTTTCTCCAGTGTTAAGGATTGAGCTATGAAATAAGGGTCTTGAATAACTCTCACCATTTGTTGTCAACCTGGGAAATGCAAGAATATTATTGAATATGAAGAAAAGAAATTACTTTTCTTTTTTCTACTGCAGAAAAAAAGAATTAGACTTTCAAGTATAAGTATATGAAACCTATGATATCCTTCAGTTCTGAGAGACACACTGTATCTCTGTTGACAACAAAACCAAAGAATTTCAGCGGGAGAATTTCTTACTAGTGAATAGTGCAAATATTAAAAACCCTTATGGCTCTATAAGTCAGAGAAGAAAAGTAAAAGAGGAAAAGATCAACCCTCTGAATACTGGAATATGGAAACACGACATTTCTCTGAACTCATGAACCGATTCGTTTTATGTGCCAAGAGCAAATCCCACCAGTGCCCCAGAGAGGAAAGGTACCATAGTATCCTCCCACAGAGGCTATGGCAATTTGTGTTAGAACATAGTCCCATAGGTCGTGGTAGCATTATTTCAGGGCTTTGTAATGACTAAGACTGTTGATGTTGAACTTCCTACCAGCCAGCTGATCTAGGATAACCTATCTAGTGTGTCATTAGATGTGGTAGTGCCTATTCTGTGCAGGAGGATGAATCATTTTATACTTGCAATAGTTACCACAGCTCAGGTTATGTTCTGAAAAAGTCAATATAAAAGCAACCACAAGCACACGTTCCCCTGTTGAGTTTGCCAGCTTTGGTGCCCACCTCTTCTTCATTAGGTAGCTTTGCAATTAACGATACCCCCTAAACATAATGCTGTGCTGATGAAGCTAATGAGTTGGGAGAAAAAAATCTCTACCTCTTATCTCTTTGTTTCTGGCCCACCTCATTCCTAGTGCCACTTCCTTAAAAGTTTAAAACGGATTTTTGTTTCCTGGTGTGATAAGAGATTTCCTCTAGGGAGAATTAAGTAAAAAAAATGAATAGTTCTGTGAGCAGAAGGGCTGATTTCTTATAGATTTGCATCTCATGGCAGAATTCCCTACTGTCCAATGAACATGTAAATGCCAATTGAAGGTTTTTCAGCAGCTGAAGCGTTCCTCACAGGTGTTCTCTAAGTCATTTTGCTGGAGTCTAACAAGAACCAGATTCATGCCTTAAACTTTCTTGGGAGGAAGACTGTACAGAGTGGCTGATGTTGTGGAAAGCAGTAGGGTAGCACTATATGACAGTCGCTCAATCCCTTTACCTGTCTTTTTGACACTTTGCAGCTTCTGTCTTAATAGTTATAATTGATCACTATTTTCAGAATTATAAACAAGGAGGGTCTGAGATAATATAACCTTGATTTCTCTTAGAGGAACAGGATAAAAAGCAATATACTTCTCTAAGTTTTAACAAAAACTTAAACAGTACCAGTTTTGAGGCTTATAAAAAAAGGCTATTCATTATTTGTTTAATTTTTAATTACATTTCACAAGCCATTGTAATTCCAGCCTCCAGATGGGACTCAAGATCTATGAGCCAAAATATCCCAATGAGAATATTGGGAATTAAACTGAAATCAGGAAACTGAAATAATCTGAGAAGTGTTCAGCCTAATATTTGTAGGTTCAAGAATGGCAATTATTTTATGCACAATTCAGATAAGCAGTTTGAATTCGGTGTGTGGAATTAAAGAGATAGTAATTTTCTAATATATACTGACCTTCTGTATGAAGATTCTCTAGCAGACTTGAGAACAAAAATTTTACATAGAAATGTTCTTAAAGTAGTATTTGACTCTAGCACCTCTGAAAATGAGGAAATTCAGCCCAAGCTAAAGTTCTTCATATATAGAGCCTACACTTCAGGCTAGGTTAGTTAAATGAGGGAGCTTATTCCACCTGTACTAGCTAAAATCAAAGATAAATGTATGCTAATAGGTAATATGCCTATCTGAATGCAATGCCACAGGTAGTACCCATGCACAAAACTTAAAATACACTATAAAAATAAATTTAAAGGAAAAAGTAGCCTTTCAGAAAAGGTCAATGTGGAATATTATTTTTGATATGGCAAAGCTGTAATTCTATAATTTACTTACTTGGGGAATGCAAACTTTGGGGATACAAACTTTTTTCTTCTAGATATAATTTCCATGATAGTGGAATTTCAATCCAAGATCAGGGTTGCTAGCTAGATCAGGGTAGTAATACAACTAAACAACAAATAAATTGTGTCATGTTGAGAGCTGCTTGGGGAACTTTGTTTACACCTTGTTCATATTTTCAAACATTCACTTTGCTTAAAAAGGTGTTCACATAGAGTTGTTAGGATCAAGAAACAGGGAGGACACTACATCAGTAAAACATGTATTTTTCAAAAACCACCATCAGTCATCCTCTCTTGAACTTATTCTACCTCTAGAAATAAACTACCTTGAGGCAGATGCATACCTTCCTGAAACATGTACATTAACGGGAGTAACCTGCTCCAATATAGCTATTTGTTTGTACAGCAGGAGAAATTGCTAGGGAATGGGGCCAGCAGAGCTGAACCAGAAGGGAGGCCTGCTGCTGGGCACAGCGCCATGAGGAGGAGTGCTGCATTTGCCTGGTGGGAATGTTGGTTTCTTGAAGGAAACTGGATGGCATTTCCATATCCACATCCCTTCCAGGAAACTCATGAGCCCCTTCAAAGCAAATATTGTTTTGTTGGGTATAAGCAGTTACTGCTTGCAATTTTATTGCATTGCCTCTTGGGTTTTGAGTATCCTTCTCTCTTATGGCATCTGAGGTAACATAATGAATAACTTTGTCTCATAGAGAATCTCTATAACAAGCTACACCTGTAAGATGTGAATGACCACTGCCATCATTTCTGCATCCAACCTATTATCTCAACCCTTAAATCTTTTACGATAGCAACCTCCACAGAAAGATAAATGCAAAAAGCATTGGATGAGCATATTAACCTTTTCTGGTGCCTGGCACCAGTTGCAGCCTTATCTCTCTATGGAGTTACAAACACAGCAGCTGAACGCCTAAAAAACAATGCAGGAGACCTTACAGAGATCTAGCTTCCAGTGACTTCATATTACATCACCGATGTGTAGGGTACACTCCAGCCTATGTGGTAAAACTCAATCCACAGTTCCCTCACCACAGTCCTATGGGATTCCAAATGCATTCTTTGTATACCACACAGTGTTTCAGATCCAGAATTGCCAGTTCATTTTTAAAAGCTTTCCAGGACATAATATTTTCAAATGTTAAAAGAGAAAAGTCTTAAAAAGACATAACCCATGGGATTCACAGTGTTATAACCTCACTTTTAAGAACAGATTAAGAGGTTGCACTTCCTGGCCTGAAAACATACAATGTGATGGTATTCACACTGCGACATGGAATGGAGACTCCCAGGGGAACCTGTTTTGTAGTAGCTGTGAACGTTATCCTGAATATGTCTAGTTGAGAAATAAATAGTTCTTCAAAGGTCTCCTCTTGAAAAGGGCAAGCCATTTAAATACCTTATAGGATTTGGACTAGGGTGCCCTAGAAGCTCTACCTTTATTCCTGTGAAGCTGGTAACTGAAACTTCAAGATGGTATCTGTAGTCTTTAAAGAATTTTCTTATATCCTGAGCTTGATCTCTTTGACTTCAAATGGCAATACTGGTTATAAATTATTCATGATTCATAGCTGTCTCTTCTGAGACATGATCTTCAAACTAAGCATCCTCTTCATCTCTATTCTTCCCTTCAGGCCTGTTGCATGCAGGCCTGTGGCCTGTCTTACTCTTGCTCTTGGTATTAAGTATAATTTCAGAACATCATCTAATTGTTTGCCATTTTTCACATTTTCTCTCTCTTTTTCTCTCTCGCTAGCTCCGACACCTTCTACTTTTTTAACTCTACATTTATTTACTATTTTAACCATAACGTAGTTCATTCTGCTTCAGTGCCTTTATTTCTTCTTCTTGTTCTCTGATTTTAAAAATCATGTTTTCCCCGTCTAATAGCTAAAGAGATTCTGGATTTGACAGCTTCTTTTTCTTTCCTCCAACAATTTTACTTTCTACCTGATGTCAATAACATCCTCCTAGAAAGCTCAACAGGTTAAAAATATACCCAAACACATTTGCCATCTCCTTTCTTAGCATATAAATAACTGTTCTACTAGAGCTAGTTTTTTCCAATTCATTTCCTCACCAATCACACCTTAGACTATTTTGCAACACCTACTTTTGCCAGCGGATGTTCCTGCTGTTACATGTTAGCTGTGATTGTGAACAAGATTAATTTGCACATTGCTGAAGGTTTGCACCTGGCTTCTGCAAGACAAAATGCTTAAGAAACCAGAAACAATTTGGAATCTGCACACAGAGTAGGCATTGTCCTCAGGCAAACCGAGAGCAGGAGAATGAGGATACTGTTTACCTCTCAAACATTAGTCCACAATAGCCTTTTCTAGAGGAATGTCTCAAATTGTAAAACAAATATATTTGTGATATTTTTATTTAAAATTGTTCTAAGTAGTTATAAAAACCCACAAGTATGATTCCGAATATCTTATTTTTAATAGTCATAAATGTGAAATCTGGAGCACTCTTTTCCAGGTAATTTGGCAATCTCTTACAACAATATAATGGATTTATCTACTCAAGAATATGGAACAAAATGGCTGTGACATTCTTCCACATTTCTCATTGGAGAAATACAGTTTTTAGAGGTAAATGGCTTGCCTAGATGTTATAGTTTTAAAGTATGGTTCTAATAAATTTTAGATGTTTACAAAATGTTGACAATAAAAAAGTTACTGTCAAACAAGTGAACCTAAATACAGATCCAGATTCTTCTCATGAAAATCATTCTAAGCTTTTGTGTGTAGGATTTATGATATTTTAAAAGCCTTTTAAAAGTCATGTATGTATGACTATGTAATGTAGTCATGTATGTAATATATTACTTATTTATGTAATATACATGACTTCGTATGAGGTATATTACGTAAGTAAATGATCTTTTATTAAAGCTCTGCTCATGGCAAACTGTAACTCTAGAGCTCTAAATCCTAGTAGTCACCAACTATCTTGAGGCAGATGCATACCTTCCTGAAACATGTACATTAACGGGAGTAACCTGCTCCAATATAGCCATTTGCATGTACAGCAGGAGAAAAGTACAGCTCATGTGGGAGAGAATGTACTTGTGTGAGACAGTATGTACTGCTCAGAAAGTAGGTAGGCAACAGATATATATTTACTGAGACAGAGAAGGCTGTTCTTCCCATGCCTTGAACAGACCATGTAAGATAAAGAAAAATGTTTTGTTCTTTTGAGCAATGTAGACCTCTGTAATAGCCAAACACAGCATATTTTTCAGGATTCCTATATTTCAGATTAGAAAACTGATTTCTTTTGAGTCACACTCATTCTCTTACGTCAAAAGGTGCTCTTCCAACCAGTCCAAACTGGGTTTACTCTGCTATGGAGGAATTTTACAAGCCAAAATTCTGGTTAGGACCTATGAAACAAGTTTAAATACATATATGCATTTACCATGCATAAATTGGTAAAATAGAATATATGTTCTCCAGAATGACCAAACTCTGAGCATGGACTAACCATGGGTTATTTTAATTCCTGGTTTTATTTGTGAGAGTTAAATGCAACTTAACTCCACTTATTTGCAGAAGTTAAATGCAACTATCTCAGCTTCAATTCTAGGCAGCCATATATTAACAATTAGAGGAAAATAACAAGTACACTTTTGTCCGCCTTTAAAAAGACCCTAACACAATCTACATAGACTTATCACTATTGTCATTGTAAAAGATCTGGAGGAAGGACTCAAAACTGACGTAGCTTTAGAGGTTACAGGCATAGGTGGGAAGCTTCCTTGTACCTGACAGTCTAAGAAACTAGCACTTCTGTCAGGCAACTGTTTTTAAGGGTCATTCTACCAGTGTCCATGTCTCCAAAAAAGTAATCATTCAATTCGTAAACAGTAACATAGCATTAGATGTAAGTAGAAAAGAAAAATCACTTAGCCCATAAATGAGTAGTACTCATGCCAGGAACCCTGACAGCAGCTACATTTGGCTGCAGGTTCAGAAAAGTGTCATACAACATCAGCAGAAGGAGCATAGGGCTCACTTTCCTAGTACACAAACAGACCATGCGTTGCTACATACAGATAGTGAGATTACCATGATAATCACTATTACAGTTAAAAAAAAAAAAATTATGATACTAAAACTTCACAAATAGTTACAAAAAATGTATTATTCACCTTATGTATGATACACATACACAGACATGTTCAAGACCCATCCAAACAGCCACTCCTCCTGGTGTAACCAATTTACATTTTCATCTGCTAATTCAGATGAATACTAAGATACGCACTGGAATTCCTCCACAAGTACTAGTAAATCTTAAACAAGAAGTTAGCGTTAGAACTCAGTTTAACACAGTGCGTGAACATCCTCTTTTCCTACCTGTGTATCTGGGTAAACAACAGGTTTCTGAAGAACTTAATATGTCAACAAGTAGAACTGGAAAGCTGATTGGGAGGATTCCCTGCAGAATTCTGCAAGCTTTTCAATATTGAAAGCCTTTATGATAAAACCATTAATTCTTAAGCAACAGAATTACCTTTTGCTATGTAATCTCATTTTAAGTCAATATTCAACAGAGGCAAACAACGGAAGTTTAAAATGTTCTTACGTATTGCTGCCAGCTGTGTCTGTCATTGATAAAAGAAACAGAAAATTGTGGACTGTCGCTTTCAATAGCATAATCACTACCTGGTTTATGCACTTACTTACATTTTAATTAACTCCTAAATGAATTATTTGGTTACCCTTTAACTACATAGGGGTATCCTGTAAGAATCAGGAGTATCAGGAAATTCAGAATCACCATAATCATTCAAGAACCCATATCATTTAGTGGTTAGCCAGATTCTGAATATAAACAAGTTTTTCAGTGGAGGGTGCAGGGATCCAATCCTAGACGGCAGTGAAATAATCTAACTCTTATGCATGTTTCATCTTTAATATTCTTAGTTTTTGTAAACCCCAGTGCATGAAGGTTTTTATTCTTTTCCAAAATTCTGTTTTCTGAATTTTCTTATCATCTACAGGTGTCACCTTGCTTCCATGTTGTATTAAAAACTTTTTCAAAGCATACAGCCTGCTTCTCGCAACCCAGAAACATGGCAAGACATGAACATGACAAAACTGAATGAAGTTCGTTTTTTCCTTTGTATTTTAAGAAAAAAAAGTTCAGAAAAATGCAGAAAGTTTCAGACAAATCTTTATAGCACTGATTACAGGATCTGATTTTAAATAGGAATATTTGTGAGTTTATTTTATTTTGGTTCTTTGCATGACCATGCCTACATTGCTACTTTTTAGTATCAGCAGAAACAGAATAATAATAATCAAACATTTTCAAGTTTTCTTTTGTGTGAGAAGCCAAACAAAAATTATTATATAAGTATAAACATAAATCATAACTATTATGTAATTACATAAAATATTTTTTCTTTTTTCAACCACCCCCATTAAATATTTCCACATAAGTTTAGAGCAGAATCTGCCAGATGTTGTTGAAGCACATAGTGTGCTTCCACTATGTTCCAAAGAACCTCCATGGGAGGAAAGATGGGTTGAGAGAAGAGAAATAGCTGTCCTACAGCTCTACAGCTGTTCAGTGAGAAAGCTGGGACTAGACCTGAGATATCTTGCCTGCTGCTTCAGTGTTCTAATCAATAATCCACACTGCTTCTTTGAGATATTTTTGGGCTATGTTTTTTCCAGCAAGCCAGTTTACATTTTACTATGTATTTTTGTTGAGTTCTTGTGCTCAAAATCAGCTTCTTTTATTACTGAGCTGCCCTAGCTCTCTGAAGCCCATGACATTTGGTAGCTGATCACACTGAGCTCTGAAGAAAGTTGAGTTTGATCTGGACTACTTTTGCTCCTTGATGTTTTGCCTTCCAGGATCTCATACCCGGGTGAGTTTTAGTCTTTTCTTGGTTACTTAGATTGGTTTCCTGGGGGTTTAAAACTACATATTCGCTGATGAAATCTTCTAAAATATTCAAAGGAAGCCAAAAATAAATGGAATTGAAGTCCTAAAAAAAAAAAAAAAAAAAATAGTGCTGGAAGTCGAGCAATAAAGCATGTTGTATTCCCCCAGCATCCCTCAGGCTCTTTGTTTAGTGTACTGTCTTTCCAGTAATCTCCCTGTGCACTCAGTGGAAGCGAGATGCTGGTGTTCGAGTGGTACTTTCTTGTATAAATATTTCTTCTGCTGGGGGGTTCAGACAGAATGAATCTGTGAAATCTGTAGTTCCCCTGCAAAACATTGCCCCCATGCAGTCATGCCTTATCTCCTCTGGAGAGGAAGGAGAAGAAAATGTCAAGTTTTATTGCAGCCTCAAGTTAAGTAATACTGTCTCCTGGCTCTGAAAATAACTGGAAACATCAAGATCAAAGATTAAATGTACTGTATCCTCAAATTCCTCTTCTCTCAGAATGAAAGGCTTTCAGAGGAATTCCAGAATGACCTTTGCCATGCAAGACAATTTATAAAGATGTAAAAGCAAATCTGAGAAGTGGTGTTTTATGAACTGCATTAGTCCTGTGCAGTCATTCAGCAACTAGGACATGCACAAAGCTCATTAAACAGTATTAATCTCAAGGGCATTTCCTAATATGTCTGTCAGTCTGTTGTTATTTAGACAAAAAATATGAAATACTTTCTTTTCTTCTATTGTGGCGTTCACCAAATAGGCCTGTACCTAATTTTCAACCACTTCTGAAATTTTAGGAAGCCTACAGTAGAGTACATAGATGGTATGCAGGTCTCTTGTTCAGCCAGTATGGGAGCAGTTCTGTCCACAGACTCATCCATCGACCACAGAGCCCTGATGTCTAATATCAGATTAGCTGAGATGACACCATGAAGGGAATTGGTCCACCTAAGATCTGACTCCCTTTGGGAGTTGTCTGTCCCTTTTGATTGACCATTTGCTTTTAACTTTGTTATTTCAGGTACTTAATGTTAGCATTTTTTAACCTAGGCCTCAAAGTGCCTCCTTTAACTTCATTCCCATTTTTACATCTTACATTTATCTTATGACACCTGGAGTTGCCCACACTGCTTTTTCACACAAATCCTTTGCACATTTGTCTAGGAAGTCCAAATACGTAGACCCATGATACAGTATTGTGTCCTTTTTTTCCTTTTTAACTTGATGCAAACTGCTGAAAATTTCAACATGATAAAATTTACATAGCTTTGACAATTCTTATTTTATGCTGTTTCATAATTCTGATAATGTGTTTGATCTAAAGTACCAGGGATGTGGTGTACTTCATGCTTTGAAGTACAGAAACAAACCAGTTATTTCCAATTCTCCCTGTATGTAAGAGCAGGCAGGTTTGGATGTTGCCAGAAAGTGGGTATACCATCTGGATACCTTGGAATGAATGAAATATAATAAAACATATTTCTTATTTGCTCACATCGGTGGTTTCACCATGTCTCAAAACCTTTATTATTATAATGATAATAGGTCAAATATTCACAATTAATCAAGTCATTGCTTTAAACATTCATGGAGCCCTTAGCTATAGGTGTGTAATTTTTTTGAAGCAGACAGCTTTTCCTTAAGTATTCAGATATCCAGACATCCAAAAGAGCCAAGGACACAGGATGCCTGACTGTGTCAGGCACAGCAAGATTTCTAACAGAACAGCACCCCAACTGGTTGCGTTGCCTGGAAATTGTGGCTCTCTCCTTTCTCACGTTACTTGAGATTTCTGTCATCCTCACACTTTCTCATCTCTTTGTTCCAATTTTCTATCACAGTAAGTCAAACAGATTATTTAGAAACCTAACCACTCCTAACCGTTCAGAGATGAGACGCTGAGCTTTCATCCTGGGTTGATGCTTCCTAGGGGGGAGGGGAATGGGAAAGGGAGTAGAAAGTTCTATAATTTGCAGATTATTTACACCCTGGAGCATAATGGTTCACTCACAGCAGTTGCAATCTATTACATCGTGCTGCTGTCACCTCTGAACACTAATCCTGCACACTAAAAATCCTCCTGTGTTTGCTAATGCCAGTGTAGTAGCTTAGTTGCCTTCAAAAACAAATAAAAAAGATCAGTTGTTTGCAATTATGTCCCAAACTAGGAAAAAATCATATGTAAATATATAGGGTCAGTAAAGTTCATTTTCCCTTTGAACTTCTAGAATTTGCAGATGGAACCTTAGAAACAAACACACCTAAGTTTACCTTCAATCCCTCAATACATTTCCACATACTGACATTTTTCAGCAACAAAAAATTCTTAGGGTGAATCGTGTCTCTGTGAATTCAAAGGGAAGGTGGGAACAACAGCAATAGATTTTAATTACTGTCTAGTGTCATTACATTCTTTCCTCCTATAATTAGAAACTAATGAGAAGTGGAACACATTCTGTCAAATGAACTGAGGAAACAGCACTTCAAGTGGAATGAGTGGCCAAGGACCAAACAAAATCCAGAACTGTCAGGCAGAAAGTCATGTCATACATAAAGAAATTTCATTTGCTTGGATGGCTGTAATGATTAATCTCATTTTGCAGGAGTTTCATCAGCTGGGGTTGTCATTTCACACAAACATAAACTAATTCCAGTTATCTTCTCCCTGCTCCCGCAGGAAATCAAGGTGTTTGATGTCAGACGCATTCACACACAGAAATACACATTACTCTTTAAATACAGAAAAAAAAGATAACACCTCCTCCGATCCTCTGCCCTCTGCCCTGCTGTGCAATATAGTTAGGATTCATACTTTGGAATGTAAATTGAAAACCAGGCTTGCAGCTATCTGAATCCCAGAGAAAATCTTATATAAATGGACTATAGTGCAAGTTTTGTCAAAGTCTTAATATTGTTTTACCTCATTATATAATCAAGCTATAATCACGGCTTAGAAATGGATATTTAGAATTGGAGTGAAATCACTTAATACAGTTGCTGTGCTGTATCAGCAATGACCATGAATCACCCCATTCTTTATGTAATGCCCAGAATGTTGGCAAGTGACAACAGTTAGGTAGAGAATGGCACTGCTTCCAAGTGCTTCAAGTCTGTTGCAGGCAAATATCTACAATGCCATGGCAGATTTTCTTTCTTTCTTTGTCCTAAAGGCTAAACATTCACTGTATTTTATTTCACATTATGACTTCTCTATGACACAATAGTGGTATTTTGCTGCTAAACCTCAGAGGGAAAGAGATTGTTGAGCATTTTTGAAAAGGAAGAGACTTAATTATTTTTTGAAACTGTCTGGCCCTTATGCAGTCTAAAAATGAGTCATGAAAGAACAAAAAACTGTGAAGAACAGAAACAATGAAAAGGGCATTTGGCAAAGGATGAGATAATGAGAAGGTCTTATGGTCAGATATCTAGGGGATGGTGTTCTTTCTCATTTTGCCTTTTCCCCAGACTTTTCATTTCTGGCTGTGGACACCAATAAATCTCATAAATATCAGCTTATGATCAGCACTGTGACCAAATTTCTGTCTTATCTTTATGAAAATTCACTCGTGCCCAGTGATCAAATACTTCAGCCAAAATTATTTTCCTGTGATATATGTAAAAACACATTGCACTGGAGGAGCTAATATCTCTTCATGTGATAAATGACCAATTTTAGAAGTACTGTTTCATTAGTACTGAACTGGAGAGACTTAAGAACTTTCTGATCTGAAGAAGAAAAAGCCATCAAAAATAGGTCACTTCAGGTTTTATACAAGAGAATAATTTGAATAGGTTAAATCTGAATCCTCGCAGAAAATTATGTGTTTAGAAAAAATATGTTTTCCTCATACCACCATAACAGTACAAGACATCTCACTGAACTGCATTTTCAGGCTGACTCAGTACCCTCACCAAGACAGTAAATGCCAGCAGAATTCCAAATATAGACCCTGTCAAGGCAAGAAAAGAGATGGGGACAAAAGCCAAATGAAGATGCATCTGGACAAATACAGCAATCTTAAACTATTTACATGATTTTTCATCCTAGATTACAGTGGCACTGTACAATGTAGTTTACAGTCTGACACCGGCCTGATTTGGGAGAGAGAGTTCTGACTCTGGTCTCCCATTCTCTCCTTTTCCTGCTTTTGCTGAGGGCAGTAATCTGCATCCAGCCGCTGCTGAGCAGAGCATACACCAAAGCTCTGGTACCATCACCTGTTTTGACATGAAAGAGAGAAGGCTTTGTCCATATTTTACCATTCCTTTTTTTTATTAATTTTATTTCTCCACTTGTAGCCATTTTTGGGTAACCCTGCTGCCCTCCAGTGTGTCAGAAGTGGAAGAAGGGCACACAATATGAAGGAAATTGGTTGTTTTACAGGCAATGCCCCACAAGCTTACCAACTGGTTATTATTTATTATTACAGAATATCTGTATGAAAATGGCACCAAGTCTGACTCTTGTTTAAAGAAGAAGGATGCATTTAGGATCCTTTTGGTCCCGTTTGCTATTATTTTTATAGTCAGTACTGGTCCAGTAGGTTGGCATTTTAAGAGCTAGAAAGAATTAGAAGTTCATCTGGATTCAGTAGGATTTGGGTACATAGCTCCAGCCCAGAAATGTAAGGCACTGAACTAATACACAGCAAGATGCAATAATGCCAGGTCTAGAGAAATAACAGATGTTTTTCACATGTTCTAGAAATCTGAATATTGCAGACTTAGCCAATAAACCCTTTGGGTCTGGGATCATCTTGTTTTATGTGTAGGTACACCATGAAACAAACTGGTCAATGAGAAAAGCCTTTCAGTTCTGTTAAAATATTTTAGACATTTTTAAAAACTTTTTTTTTTCAAATTCATCATAAGTGTCTTTTTTTTTTTAAATACAATTAATTCAGAGTGAGAGTTCACTTAGAGTACTGACAACAATGAACTTACAACAAAGCTCCTAATTAAGGGTAGTAGGAAGGAGTATTTCTAGATATACTTCCTATCTAGGAAGTATTAGAAATACTTCCTAAAAGGAAGTATTTATAGAAATCATGTTACTATTTTAATGGTATTTCCATGTACCATGACTAAAACTAAGAAAACATATCTTTCGCATTAAACTACTATTTACCTGTTCATTCTTTTAAAAAAACCAAACAGTGCTAGCTGTGATCTCTGCCTAACAGAAAATGAGACTGTTGGCCATGTTAACAGTAAAAGAGAGAGAGAGAACAAGGATGTATCTATTAGTTATTTATGAGGAAAAGAAGATAAATTCTGCTGCCACAGTTGTTCTTCATTAACAATTTATGCAGTTTATACTCATTACTTGTAGCACAGAGGTGACGTTACTTTGGTAATATTTCTATCATACAGGAGTCGGTTTAGTGCTTATGACTGCTTCTCTATTAACAGACCTGTAGAAGTCAGTTATGCCATTTGAGTGTTTGTATAAACACTCAATGGGGAGAATAATTAGAAATTTTTAAGATTTGGTTTTCCACTGGCAGACTTGCAATCATTTCTCATTTCTATTCTGAGGTGACAGTGCCCTCCTGTGGCACGTTTTTTTTAATTTGCTTTTTTCCTATGTACATGCCATCCAGAAAGATGAACTGGATAGGGTTTCGCATATATAAAAGAGTCATTTATTTATGTACTTGTTTATATGAGTTAATTTTGAGAAAACGTTCCATTTCTATCTATATTTTCATATTATTCTCTAAACAAATCTTTTAAGAGTTCTTGCTCTTTTCTGTATGGTTTCTGTGTAAAATTAGGAGAGGAAAAAACACTGGAAATCTGGACAGCTGGTGCATGTCTGGCTCTGTATGAACCATGTGGCCGCTATTGGCCACACTAACAAAATTGTGCCTATTAGTTACCATATAAACAGTGACCTACATTAATCCTAGTTGCTAGTCATTTGATCAGTCCTTAAAGAACAAATGATGGCCTGAAATTTTGGGAGAGTTTGGCTCATACATCACTCTCTTCCTGTCTTTTTTTTTTCTCGGCAGTTTCACAAATTCACCTAGTAGAGGAATACTTCAAGTTTTAAAAAGATATAATAAAGATGCTTGGTAGCATGTTCCTGCTAATTATTGATTCATCATCAATATTCCCCCATGTAATTTATTTTCTCCACAGATTTTTACATTTCAGGCATAAAAAGCACTAAATTATAAACATTATCAGAATTACTAAAACACACATTGATTTTCATACTACTAAACACTGGTAAAAATATTTAAGGTAACCAAATACTCAAGGAAAATCCTGTTCAGACCCTGGGATAGAACACATCCAGTTCCTGGGGGAGAAGAACTCCACAATGAAGCTCCCTGACATCATGGAGTCAGCATGAGGTGAGGAGCTCACATGCTGTATACTTTCAGCACACAGAGAAATTCTGGAGATTTTAGGTAGTGGACTGTATAATGGAACAAATAAAGTTTGAGAAGAACAGAGCCACCTCTACCATCCATCTGTTTTTGCTGTGCCCTTCAGAGTGGTGCATTGCTTCATAAGAAACAGAGATAGCACAGGGCTAGTCAGAATAAAGTCTTCTTACAAACTCTCAAAAAACTTATGTCTATGGACACATCTATGCACACATGGGTTGTTTTCCAAAACTTTTAACTTAGCCATGAAAGATTCTCACAGAAATGCCAACAGGTAAAAAGGCCAGCCCTTCAGCTAATTGAATTTCTCTGTTCAAAACTCCATATATTTAACAGAAATGAAACACTGAATTTTCTCCACTCCAAAACTACCTATGAGAATGAACTGAAATGACACATACAAATGACTTGACCAGGCGGCCAACATTTTTGAAGCTCTTCTGCGGTTCTTTTAATAATTTAAATCTAGCAGTGTTTTAAACAACAGAAAACAGAACCTTATAATAGTAAGTGTGAGACAACCTCAGCTATAAGTGTTGCTACCTGAACTATAATTAAGACACCAATTTCCTGTGATGTTAGAAAGCTGTTCTTTTCTCTAGCATTTGTACTAGCTTCCAAATCACTTCTGAGTACAAATTAGAGGCTTGTTTCCCCAGTACCTTACACTTCGCACAGTCACTTAAACACGCATAAAGAGAGTGCTAATGGGTATAATTTCCCATTCACTTCGCACAGGTATAAATGATTCCACAACCAGGAAGCAATGAAGGATCACACCCACTGTGCTGATTAAATCAGTTAAGTGCAGTGTACATTCCCCCTGGCTATGCCTCCTGGCACGACTAATTCCTTCTATTGAACCTTTGGGACTTGGGCCAGGACATATGCACAGATGGTTCCTCAAATCAGGAATTCGCTTCCCCTACTGTCTAACAGAGCCTGAATCCTGGTATTCAAATTACTGTATCACACAAATGTATGCTAGGAGGAACTTCTCAGTTTCCAAAGTTCACATAGACTGCTTTGAGTCTGTGTAAATTAGGATGGCACAGGACTGTTAGAAAGAAAACCTTTTGCAAGGGCTTACTAAGGTCGTGATCACTGGATACTGATGGTATGCATCTGCTTTACAAAATACATCCTACTCTAGAAAGTGACTTTAAGGCCCATGCACTTTCTCTGTGTGCAGCAGGGATTATTGCCAACAAGAGAAATCTTCAACTTCCCATTCAGAGTAGCAGTGCGAAGGTTCTGTGGATCACGTCAGAACCCTGCCCTGCATCTGTGATCTTCCAAACATAATTGGCAGGAATATGCATTTAGTAGAAAACATGATATGAGTATTTATATGTGAGGATAAACATGACCTGGATAGCATTTTCCTGAGGGACTGCATTCTGGTTTAAATATATGTCACTGAAGAAACTGATTAACTGGTTATCATATCTTCAGATGAAGAAGACTATGTCTATCTATCTATCTATCAAAACATAGATGAATACAGAGGAATAGGAGAAATACATGTATTTATACAGAGAGAGAGAGAGAGAGAGAGATGAGGTCTAAATATATTAAAGATGACTTAGTATGCTCTTCAATGTAATAAGATTATTTTTTCCAGGGAAATTTTGTATTTCTTTAAAAATTGAAAATTGACTAGGTACTATTTTCTAGACATATGTAATAGTTATAAATACACCTTAGAATGGGCAGCAGGACTATAAGGTCTCTGGTGAAAGGCTAAGTAATCCAAAATCTTCTAATTAGGGTGCCAAATGTTAAGTATTTATATTGTCTTACAAAGACACTGCCAGGTTGCATTATCATTCATTTCTAGAAAAATCCAAAAGTATATTAGCCCTCCAAACAGCAATGTGGCAATCTGAGAAGCTTTCTTGCTGCAGTAGACAATATTGGATAAACAAGAGCCAGAGCTCAGGGAAAGAGGATGAAGTAATAATGAAAAGATTATCAATTTGCCAAGTGAGGGCTAATGAATGAAACTGTGCTAAGGATCAAGCCTGGCCACTTTTTACTAAAATAAGGTCTTAGTTTGACAGCTTCATGCAGGCATCACACCAGGAGTGAAAAATCACCTCAGGCACAAAGATAATCTGAAAATAACAGAGAGTATTTAAGGTGGTCCCAGCTGAAGAGCAGAGAAGTCCATGAATAGAGTCAGAAAAAACAAATGTGGATAAAAATAGGGCTGGGGCAAGATTCCATCATGAAAGGTGTGATTAAAGCAAAGTACTGTCAAGTGCATGTTCCACAGAGGATTTAATGCATTTTACGTTTTGGATGTACGTGTTATGACAACTGATACTAGGTCCTAAATTGCACACCTTTGGTCTTGCATTAATTTTTATGCTGAGAGTACTTTTCTTATTCAAAATCTCAGAAGGCCTGCTGTTATATCATTCCAACATCACTTACATAAACTAGACAATACCAGCAAGATGCTTCTCTGGAGCATCCCACCACTTAGTCATGTTTTCCTTAATGCTTTATTTACAATAGTTCATATTACATCAGGGCTATAAGAGATATTCAGTACATTACAGAATTATTGGCTTACCTTGTCGTGGCATTTCCTAACTTATATTTGTTATTCTCACTCTTATCTTGAAAAAAATCATCAGTATAACCCACTTCCCAAAATCCCAACCAAGCAAGGTAAGAAATAAACAAAACACCTCTCTGTGATACTAACATTATTCCTTTCTTTAGAAAGATTATTTGAAATAGTGGAATTTACTCCACAACGCAACAGTGTCTGCAGCACCAGCAGGCTTTCAGATTAGAAAGCAACATGTAATTTAAAAGAATTTATGCATCCTTGACTGAATCTTCAGTCTGGTCAACTCCACACTGCCTGGCAAGTTATAGTTGACACTGAAGTTTTTACTTTACTTTACTGAAGCATTTACTTTTACTCTGATTTAACTTCTCCATTAGTAGAAACCTTAAAGCCCATATAAAGTATATATGGTCTCTAATTTCCTTGAGCTTTCAGTAAAATGTTTCCAGTTCTACAAGGCATGAGAAATAAGGTCTGCCAGAATAATTCTGTGGACTTTGTCTATAAATATCAGGAGCTGATACAGTGTTTCCTGTGGATATCATCCTGGAGTGTTTTGGATTTTTTTACACATATATCCATTAGGAAAGAAAGTCTTTGCATAAAGGAAGGTGCAATAAAATTTGTGAGGGTTAAACAAAATCCAGAACAATTACATCACTTTTAAACTTTTTGGAACATGTTAGCAGAGATATGCTATTTCTAAACATAGTTGGTTAAGAAGTCCAGTGTTTAAAAAAAAAAAAAAAAAAAAGGCAGAGGGAATTGTGTTCAATTAGATATAAAACACTTCCACCTGGAGTGTCTCCAGTTTGTGTAGCAAATGCTCAGTGACAGGACACTGCTTTTGGTCTATGGAAATGGATTGTCCTCTGAAGTGCATCTTTGAGATGACAGAGAATTCAAAGTAATGTTTCATTGCTGCTGAATGGACTGAGGCCTTTACAAGTTGGTTAACATTTTAAAAGCTCTTATGCATTACATTTTGAACAAAAAATATTTTTATTTTAAAATAATGCATAAAATATTGTAAAAATATTATTGTAGTAGCTTACTGCACAAAAACCACTCCTTCCATTAAGGGAAAAATCCAAACAAGTCTCCATGGAGACCAGATGATCACCAACAAGCTTTCTAGAAAAAACATGATAAAACAATGTATGCAGAAACGGTCTATAAAATGGAAGGACTGAGGCTACTCTCTCTATATACACATATATATATATATATTTATATGTTATCCACACCACCATTTAGCTTGGTTTGCATATGCTGTTATTGAACAAGGACAATGCATGAAGTCTTTGCAGTATGCCTTGGTCTAGGTCATCTGGATTTATCTGTTTGTTTTCTCAGCACAGGCGCTGAGTTTTGGATTTGACTCTAATACCTGTAAGAAAGTGCTGGCTTGTGTACTAGATTCTGATATTTTCTGTTCTTTTGAATAAAAGATCCTACAAGGCAAGAGTGCTAGAACTACCAAAACAGTTGGGCAAAAAGACCTGTCCAAGTACAGGACAAAAAAATGTGGAGAAAGTAGTTACCTAGGATATATGTCTGTTCAGCTACTCCAAAAGACTCTATAGCAGCTGCAGCTTCAGAAAAAGAAGCAATAACAGAAGGAAAACATCTGATTTTTTATTTTCAATTCTGAGCTAATCTTTTGTACTTTTTTATATTCTCATCTATGTTCAGGTTTATATTTCACCTCTTTCTCCTGGTAATTTTTTGTCTGATTAAAGTAATATAATAACACTGAGCATGAAAACAGCCTTCCCCTTAAAACTGTTTGCATGGAAGTAATACAGCTACTGCTTAAAGTAATCTCTACCATAGTATAGCAGGAGAATAAAAACAATTTTGAAATACCAATGTTATTAATAGTATATATGAAGGTGAATGAATAAAAAAGTTAATTCCCCAAACTAACAAAATAATCACTTCTCAGGAAGTCCATACATGATCCAGAGAGATGAAGAATGAATCATACTGTAATTTTATGGCTTCAGTTTTACAGTGTTCCTGATCAGTGGTGGTTTTTTGGTTTTGTTTTTTTTGGTATATGAAGGACATACACATATAATGCAAATGTATCTGTGAATTAAGGGGATAATCAGGCTGTAGTTAATAAAATTGGTTGCTCATACTCAGCTATATCTCCTTGTAAACCACACTTATAGAATTTGTTGTTTATGTTTTTGGTTTAATTATAACATAATATAATTAAATTAAAACCAGTTAATCCCTGGGATACAGACATTTGCATTGAAAAAAAAATAATATAACAAAGAAGCATCAGCTGAAAAATGATCTCTGAAGTTTCTTCTGTGACCAGGTTCAAAGAGATTATTCTTGGGGAAATTAAAATTTTAATTATGCCTGAAATCAGAGAACTCAATGTTAACTAAAGGTACTGATCTAAACAGAATACACATTAGCTACAGAATCTCTTTGATAACGCTGGAAAACTATCTCACTCTGAATTTGCAAATCCTATTCTGTTTCACTTTGAGACTTCTCTGGACTGCATTTCACTGAATTGCAATGAAGTCTTTTGTAGCCTGGGGTTCTGTAGTTCTTTTGCAATCAAGATTTCCCAGGAGTGCTGTAATCTGAAGTAAAGATGAGAAGTAGGCTTTTTTAGTTTAGAAAAAATACATCAAAAAGTGAAGCTTTGCTGTAATTCCTAAATCCAGATGGAATTTACTTAATAGTTTGAGAGGGGAAAAATCCTGGAAAAAGAATCACAAAACTATTGAACAGGAATGAGGTGTTATGCACACCAGAGTAACATACAGCCTGGCTTTTTTGGGCACTTAGATATGTGGGTTCAAATCCTTTTAGAGGAGATAATACAACAGAAGATCTGCAGGCAAATAAAAAATTAATTACTGACACAGCCTAGCCCTGAAGAATAGTTGAGAACGTGAATAATTTAGAAAGTACATCTGAAAGCATGCATTATTTGAGAGCAGAGCTGAGAGCATGCTAACAGGGACAGCATGGTGACTGGAGGTTTGCTGGACCACCATCACTCACTCAGTTGCTGTAAGAGGACTATACCAGGCATTTGCAAGTTACGAGGAACGACTTGGGTAGAAAGAAGCCTGCTGTGCTATGCAAGGAAGGTTACCCTTGAAATCTTAAAGTACAAGTTACCTAAGTGAACCTGCAAGAATGTTTACTTTCATAGTGTGGAAAATCCACCAGTTCTTGAGCTATACCAGTGTTGAAGAAGAGGTATGCATGTATTTGCCATCATTATATCTGGTGAATCAGTTTAATATATATACCCCAGACATAGAGTAGGAAAACCCTAGCTATTATATAGAAATTCTGTGTTGGGTTTTTAACATATTATTTTAACTCAGTATGCTTTTATTTTACAGGAGACTATGTAGTCATGTCTGTTTACTTTAACCTGAGCAGGAGAATGGGTTATTTCACTATTCAGACCTACATTCCCTGCACACTTATTGTTGTGTTGTCCTGGGTCTCCTTCTGGATTAATAAGGATGCAGTTCCAGCCAGAACATCATTGGGTGAGTTGTTTTTTCTTCCTTTTATTCAAGCGTTATGGTGTTTAACTGACACCTCTGCGGATCACCAGTTTTTAAGAGGAGAGACAATTTCACATGAGCTGTCCTTGTTTGGAAGGATGTAGTCATTTCCAAGGAATAACATAGCCTAAACCATATTTGCATCTCTTCCTTTTTACTGTGTCAGATCCCTAACTCGGAGTATTGTAGATTGCCTACAATAAAAACTTTTGCATCTTTTCTGATGACAGCAGTATTTTTTATAAACATCAAGACAATGGGGAAAATTGCTGGATTAGAGGCAGGCATGCATTAGTTTTACTTGCTCTACTTCCATATCACAGTGACTAGCAATACAAATGAAACAAATACAAAGAAGGAATCAATCTTTCTGGCTGTGTGCCATAGTTGTAAAAAGGGGAGAATGTAGCACCCTGACTTCTACTTTAGGGACCAACAATTAAATGTAGCCTTCAGGCCACAAAATCAACTGAATTTGGTGGTATCTAAAATCCTATACATGAAAACGCAACATGCAATTAATCAGAATTAGCAATTTCCACACAATTAGCAACTCTTCCACAAATAAACTAACAGAGACCAAATTAACCTTGCTTGTGCAAAGCAGCTGTAGCTGTAAGAATTAGCAAAGTAGAAACATTCAACTAGAGAAAGTTAAACACATTTTTTACTTCTGCATTAAATCCACACAAGTGAGAATCGTTTTAGTTTTTCCTTCTGCATTTTCTTTTCTTGACAGAACTACAGCACAGAGCACTGGAGTGCAAAATGAGGGACAGCAGTTTCATTCCAGAACTCCCTTGAAAGATACACAGGAATAGAGGACCAGTGTCTCCCATGACAGAAAGTTTTAAGCATTTTATTGCCTTTTGCATGTCCTCTCTAAAAAGAGGTTATAAAATCTGCTTTAAAGAAGTATAAAATTAATTAAAGGCATTCAGCTGTTATTTTAAATTTTACTTAGATCTACAAAAGAGACCAGGTCCCTCTGTTGAGAATTAGTCTATTTGTACCACTGAGGAGGTAAAGTCAGTGGTATGAAATTTGCCATACAAAATGTGATGGATTTTAACTGTTCTGATGCATTTTTAATGTTCTTCACATCATAGTACAGGGAATAAAGTTCTGAAAGGAGAAGGGATGGTGAGGCATGTCACAGTACTTCTCAGTTACAGACTACAGTCACTTATGAAGGCCAGAAGAGATACTGCTCTGGCACAGAGAGAAATCTGACCTCACAGTGTTACAATTATAAGGAGCCCTGAGGAGAGACTCTCCCTTCCAGGTTTATATGCAAGAAATCACTTAAATAATGTGCAGCAGACAATTTGTGTGAGGCTAGCAACTTTTGCATACAACTAGAATGCATTTAGGCAAGAGAAAGGAAACAGATTTATTTCTTTATGTAGCACACATACAAATCTACACACATTTTGTCCTGAAGTTCCTGCTGGATTACATGCTTTCTTAAGAATTTTCATGAATTTCTACCTCATATAATGGCTGCAAGTGTGTCTCTCACTGACCCTGGTATCATTACCCTGCAACTGAATATAAGCAAAACTTATCCCAACAGCACAAAAAGTTTGAGATTGGTCTTGAGGTTACTTTGAAGAATGGAGTAAAGTGATTTTTATTCTCCACCATTATATTCTCACTCTGACACAAGTTCTCTTCTCTCTAGCTGTTTAAGGGCTTGAGCACACAAACCCTAAAACTAAATTTCTCAATTAAAAATAAATAAAAGCCCCCTAGAAGTAAACTATGAAACTAAAAAACTAAATTAAATTTCTTAGAATCAGAATCCATCTAACCAAAGTATTCTGCAGAGCAGCACTTGCAGTGACCATGCAAAAATGTTTCATACCCCGTGTTAATCCTCGAAGCTCTCATTGAATCCACATTTCACTGCTGGGATGTGCTGTTTAATATCTTTGCTATATGTTTGAAGTCCAGGCATACTTCAAAACCAGTCAGGGAGAGATAACTTGCAAAATCAGTTTGTTACTTGAAGTAATAATATTTCTGTTGTTTTTTATCTATCTACCAGGTATTACAACTGTCCTGACAATGACCACCCTAAGTACAATTGCTCGTAAATCTCTTCCCAAAGTCTCCTATGTGACAGCGATGGATCTTTTTGTGTCAGTCTGCTTTATTTTTGTTTTCTCTGCATTGGTGGAATATGGAACTTTGCACTACTTTGTCAGCAACAGAAAGCCAAGCAAGGATAAAGACAAAAAGAAGAAAAATCCAGTATGTATCTTTTTACCAGCAAGGTCTAAAATGCAATTAGATTTTCTGAGAGAGCATTTAAATCCCTCTTTATGCTTGTACTTTCTTTTCAGAATTTGCTATGACATATATACTCTTCCTTTGTATTAATAAGAATGCAAACATTCACCTTGAGAATGAAAAGCTCATTCTCATATATATTATGGTTGTCTGGATGCCAGAGAAACTAATTTCTTAGAATAAGGATCCTTTTAACCAGCATTCTGCAAATCACAACTATCACCAAAACCATTATTTATGTTATAAATAGAGCTCTTGCTGTGACCTTTATGGAAGAACTGTCAGTTTCTCTGTCTTAGCTTTAGCAATATTCTCTGCCATTAACTTATGTCCTTATTATTGACATGACTGTTTTTCTTAGTATCAGGACTACAGTTAAACTTTTATATTCAAACTATGGAGTATGCTTTTTCTAATTTCCCCTTAGGCATCTGTTTCCTTTTCATTGTCTCCTTATCTTCTTTTTCTTGTATTTCTTACCTCCTTTATCTACTTCTCTCCCTTAGAAAGTGATTTGGCTAGCAGTTTACAATGTCACTTATGGATGCATGCTACACAATAATAAAAAAATGCATATAATAGCCACAATAAAAAAATATCCTGGAAATACCTTCAGTAGGGGTTTGGGGTTTTGCCCAGATAGGGAAAAAGTTTGTTGCTTATTTTGTCTAGGACAGATTTCTCCTTGCCTTTTGCAACTGAGCTGAAAAGTCTGTTGTCTGGAATCTCTGAGGTGAAAAGAATTAGTGTAAAATCCTAGAGGGAAAAGTAGCCTAATCATCTACAAAAAAACCCAAATATGCCTGTGAAAAATGTGAAGAACAAGTGTTTTACATTAATAGAGAGTATTTTCAAATCCATTTCAGGCATCTAGGAAACAATGGAGTCACTTGGATTTGCTCTGCTAAAATCTTCAAGGACTTTTGAAGATATTATCTTTTAGTTATAACATACAGCACAAAAAGAATATAGAAAAAATAGTAATTAAAGAACCTTTTATTACACATTATTGCTATAATTTCAACTTTAAAAGCTGTTGAGAATTGAAAAGTAGACTCAAAAAAAAAAAAGAAAAAAAAGTACTCTGTAGTGGATGAACAGCCAGAAAAACATCTGCAAGACTGTAGAGGAAGAACTCTCACCTAACTTTAGGTATGCTAAAGTTGGATTTGATCATAGGCCTCTCTCTTTGTCAAAAGAAAGAAAGAGGCACTTCCAGAGGGTGATGCGTCCTGGCCTGTCTTAGGCCGAACTGAAAGGCTGTCTGTGTGCATGTGTGTCTTTCACAGTCAATTAAAGGAGCAAAGATTAACTATCTCAAATTTAGTTGTCTCACTTAAAGGTGTCCATATAAGGGCAGATTACTTGTTCTTTGCATTACTTATCTGTGAGCATTTGGGGACAAACAGAACTATAAACAATTGCCTGGATCCTAATCACAGAGTCTAAAAAACTTAAAAGTAGAGTGTTCAGGACCCAGTCTGCAGGTAAAAAGAATTTTTTCTAAAAAGTGTTATTATAAACTGTGAATGGTCTCTTTCAAAACAGTTCAACATAAAAGACTGGAATCCTCCCAGAATATGAAAAGATCTAAATGGAGTTTGATATCTTATGTCTTTGGCCCAGATGTAGTTACAAGACAGTGAGAAGTAAAAAATGTGGGGGTTTTATATTACAGATACTTGTTTAAATTGCTATTATCCCAACCCTTCTATAAATTTAGTTCTTTTTGACTTACTATGTTTTAGAAACATATTTTTAATTTACATTATTTTTGTCTCTTTCTTTGTTTCCTTCTTTCTTTTATTTAAAACAAAACCCTCTGATTCTCTTTTCTGTCTACAAAATGAAAGCTTCTTCGGATGTTTTCCTTCAAGGTATAATGTTTTTTGGAATGGAAATTCACTGCATGCGACTGCTGAATTTAACTATTAGAGCTTATATGAGAGTGGTGTTTTGTTGTTTTTTTGTTTTTTTTTTTTTTTTTTTTTTTTATGAGACATCTAAGCATTCTACTGAAAGTAACTTCCTAATTAAGTAGAATGGTTACATATTTCTAAACAATTTGTAGAGTTGATTCAGCAGCCCAAATACTGATTCACTATGGTTCTGAGCTTACCTAAGTTCAAGAGTGACCAACATTATTGGATCGCATGAATTAAGAGAGTTTAATGTTAAAACATTTCTGCTCCTCTCTTTCTCAATTTGCCATGGGATCCAATAGCACCAGCTACACCAGAAACCTGCAATGCACCCTTTTAGAACTCAACTCTGACCCCGTCTTCTTAACCTTTGTGATTTCACTTCAAATTATAAAACCAAATCTGTTCTGATGTTGACCTGAACAAAATTCAATGTCATCATCAATTACTCAAATGCTGTTCCTTATGCAAAAAAGTCAGAGTTTTGAAAGGGTTTAAGATGCATATATGTTTTTAATGCTGTCACTGGATCAACACACTCTTAGCAAATTAGCAAATATATCTAGCTATGTTCCACATCCAAACCTTATCTTCATTCAGAAATGCAGAGATTTCATCAAAAAAAACCCAGGGAAAAAAAGAAACCACATAAAATAAAACCCAAGAAATTTACATACTTATGGAATGGTATTGTTGTTATTTTACCCTAATAACTATCAGCAGCAAATTTCAATGCCTGTCATCCTGGTGTTCACCAAGTGCTCAAATGTGTTTTAAATGCTTAATTTGGTCAATTCATTCCAAATATATATGTGTATATATGTACAGCTACTATATAAAATTTGGAACATGTTGAACCTTCTAGTTGGTAAACATTAGTAGATGGTGAACTGCATATATTCAAACAATTGGAGAGTCTTATAGAGATTCTCCTAACGTTATTCAAAAGACCCAGGTTTTGCCTTTTTCCTGTATATAAATTTGCTCCTGTCTCAACACAAACCAGCCCTATATTAAAATCCTGCATTTCCAATTGATTATTTCAGTTCCTTCCATGTACAATACACAAATTTAGATGTCAAGCAGCTATGTAAAATATAAAACACAAAAGAAATTCAAAATGCCATCAATTACATTCCTGAACATTTCCTTTAACCTCTAATGTTTACTTTACTTTGGCTTTAAAGCTAATTGTCCACAGCTGTTAACTTTATATTGATTTGTGCTGCTTTCCTGTAAAGTTGAAGTGTATGATGCAATTGATTTTACTAAGTTCAAGGTAATATTACCATTAGAACTCCTCAGCAATTTCCCATGTACCCCATGCAGAACCATCATTCACGTGTTGACCATTAGTCTCTATCTCCCTGTTGGTCTGGTGATAATAACAGTCTCTCCCTCCTGCCATCTTTTTCTTTTTTTGCCACTCACCTTAGGCACCTACAATTGACATCCGGCCTCGATCAGCTACTATTCAAATGAACAATGCTACACACCTCCAAGAAAGGGATGAAGAATATGGGTATGAGTGTCTTGATGGCAAGGACTGTGCCAGTTTTTTTTGCTGCTTTGAGGATTGTCGAACGGGAGCATGGAGGCATGGAAGAATACATATCCGCATTGCCAAAATGGACTCCTATGCCCGCATCTTCTTCCCAACTGCCTTCTGTTTGTTTAACCTGGTGTATTGGGTATCATATCTTTACCTTTAAAAGCAGAAGGAAATCAGTGATATGAGCCTTACTCACTGAATTTCTTAGAGAGATGGTTTCCTAAGTCCACTTGAAGTATTTACGACACGCTTTATAGTGGTCTGAATTCTTTAGTGCCATAACCCAGTAAATATCAATCATATCATTTGTCCAAAAATTGCCATCAGGTTATTGTGACTTAAACGTCCATTCAACATGCCAAAATAATTTGAAATAAAAATCATATAAACAGGTAATATACAGCTATACCTGCTGGAATAGAGAGAAACAGAGCAGACAGCGCAAGTGGAGCATGGCGACATCACTTAATAGTTCGTACTGCTATTTCAAACAGGAGTGAGAGAGAGGAGAATTCCCAGGTAAAGTGCTGTACAGTTTGTTAACATTGGCTATAATTATGCTATAGCTTTATTCTTTGTAGGCTTTTCTTTTTGGAAGAGTCATCTCTCACTTTGAATAGGTATTATTAAGCTAGGAAAGTAACTTCTACTCCCACCAAGATAAAAATAGACCTTTCCCTTTGCCATCCCTTTAAGAGCACATGTACAATGCTGTAAATATTTCAATACCTTGTAGTACATAAAGTCTAGTGCATGCATCTTTTGGGGGCCAAAATAAATGAAACAAAGGTACCATAAAGTTTTGTCTTTTATTTTGTGTCTCTGGATGTGCTATTGTAATTGAAATGTGGACAATTTTTTTTTTCCTTGAAAAATTACCCCTTTCCCTCATGCATGGAAGATCCAAGCAGACAGCACTTTCATGTAAGACATTAGAGAAGCCTTAAGGATTCAAATAAATAACATGTAGACAAATCTGTATGGCCAATACAATAGCTCATAAAGTATACTGTATGTGTCTGCTGCAGTTGTAGCCTTCATTTTCCATTGATAATGTTGCTATATTCAACTGAATTTCCAGTAATTATACATTGCAAAGTCAGCTTCCGAATTTAATCTATGTGCTTCTATTGTTCTTTTCCCATGTTGAGCTCTACTTTTTTCCTTACACAAGTGTTTGTGGGGTTTTTTTTATTCTTTAATCCAGTTCAAGAAATAGCTTTTATTCTAGACATTATTTTTACATAAGAGCTTCAAGTTCATTTTGAAACATTAGATTTTGTATTATATATACACATACAATTCTCTGCCCATTCATGTCCTTGATCAGCAATAGTTGTTGTCAGTGCTGCTTTTCACCCAGTGAGTACCTTTACTAAAACAAACCTTTACCATGGCTAGCACACAGTTTACAGATAGCCTTGAAAATAAAAGGGAACAAAGGGCGTCTTGGCTACTAAATCACATGTATGCAGTTTATGTGTATTTAAAACGTTCAACCCACCTGGGTGAATCTCGAAAACCATTTATCCACTGGTTTTCAGAACCTGTATGATGCTCAATTATGCAACCTTAGGCACATGTAAATATGACTGACCTTTTTTTTTAATTCTCAAAGATGTAAAATGTCACCTTCAGGAAAGTGGGCTTGCAGATTGAAAAGGGAGATATATAACTTATCAGTACAGAATTATTAATAGCTAAAATGGAGGAAAAGGAAAGTTTTCCAATGTTTGTATAGTTTTGGAAATAAAAATGTATAAAAAAGGAATAACTCTTGATCATCAATTGCTCCTTGTCCAATGTATTTGAAAACATTTTAATAAAGGAATTGCACACACCTGTGGACTTTTTCAATAAAACTGCTGCACTCAATTCCAGTTTTCTTGTGATCAGTTTGTTAAAAGCATGCTTCAAGGACTAGACTGCTTGACTAGTTTGATTCATCAGCTGCCTAAATGTAAGTGGTTATAATCCTCATATCCCTCTGTATTGTCTCATTTTGTAGTCAGATGGCTCACCCACATAACTTTCAAGGATGGAGACTAAATCTTTAAAAGCATTTTGAAGACTATCTTATTCTTAAAAAAAAATCACTGAATTGAAAGTATCCTAATGAAGAGATATAACCGTTCTTTATCTACTTAAAAGTAGAGAGTGTCTCCACTCCCTGAATGAGTGTCAATCATCTTTCACACAGAAATATGTTTCAGCTGGTGGCAGACAGATTGCTAATTTTTTTTTGCAGTGGTCAGTGATTTAACAGCTGTTAGTTCCTTGCAGTTAATAAGAGTGGCTGACGTTATACATTCAAGGTTTCAATTTTTACCTGGATCTTTTCCCTGCTACCAAATAAGTTTTATACAGATCATTATGAATTTCAGCCCAAACCAGCCCTTTAATTCCCTTAGTCCAAGTGCATTTCAGTTAACATTTTTAGATTTTTTTTTGTCAAGGTCTGTGAAATTAAGGATTCGGTGACACTAAGTACTTTACCCTAGTTCAGCCATCAGATTGCATGTGCCTATAGAAAGCCTGCGACACTGAAGAATCAAATGCAATAATGAGGAACAATCAGGTCCCTCACTTGTGCAAGTTGGCCTTCTCCTCCCAGCAAGGCAGGAGTTTAGTTAAAGATTGATATAGCCCCATCTCAATAATGCAAATCACACAAAATGGAAGAGCATGCCACACCTGCAGTTAAGGAGTTAAGTGAACTTTTCTCATCATATGTCACTACACAAAGTAAAGGAAATGAGCCTTTAATAATCCATTACCCAACACCTCAGCTCCTGCCACACTGTGCTGGTTTTGGCTGGGATAGGGTTAATATTCTTCATAGTAGCTAGTATGGGGCTATGTTTTGGATTTGTACTGAAAACAGTGTTGATAACACACTGATGTTTTAGTTGTTGCTAAGTAATGTTTACACTGGTCAAGGACTTTTCAGCTTCCCCTGCTCTGCCAGGTGCGCAAGAAGCTGGGAGGGGGCACAGCCAGGACAGCTGACCCCCGCTGACCAAAGGGCTATTCCATACCATATGACGTCATACTTAGTATATAAGGCTGGGGGGAGAAGAAGGAAGGGGGGCGACATTTGGAGTGATGGCGTTTGTCTTCCCAAGTAACCGTTACACGCGATGGAGCCCTGCTTTCCTGGAGATGGCTGAACACTGCCTGCCCATGGGAAGGAGTGAATGAATTCCTTGTTTTGCTTTGCCTGTGCGCGCAGCTTTTTCTTTACCTATTAAACTGTCTTTATCTCAACCCACGAGTTTTCTCACTTCTACTCTTCTGATTCTCTCCCCCATCCCACCGGGGGGGAGTGAGCGAGTGGCTGTGTGGGGCTTAGTTGCCAGCTGGGGTTAAACCACGACACACACTTATTTAGGTGATTTGTCATTTCCTCCTGGGGAAAATGGATGAGATTCGAAAGGATAGTTCATGCAGAAACACGTAATTCCCAGTGAGAAAATGACACCAAAGCACAATATAGTGCTAACTAAACAAAAAGTATAGTGTTCCTCTGAACAGAGATTATATTAGCTATTCAGCTCAGAGTCAAAAGATGACCTTTGTATTGTAAAGCCGGACTGCCACCAGAGCAAACAAAATAGCAAGCAAAATAGCATTTGGGTACGATGAGGGTTATTATTCAGAAGAAAACTGCTCAGAAACCTATCTATACAGGCATATTCACATATACATATTATATAAAATATTATATTAATATATACATTATACTTATTAACTCTCCCAGTTGCATTCTAGGGAAGAAACTCACTCCTGATGCAACAGACTTGCTAAAATTTTTCCAAGCTCATCACACTGCAGGTAGCTATTACTGCTCTGGGATGTGTCTGAGGATGTTCAGATAGCCATTAAGAGTTTCATCAAGTATACACTAGCGGCACAATTATTTACTTGCTATTTATATTCCAAGAGTGTGTAGATGTCCTGATCGAGACAAGGCATTGTTGTCCCAGGGATTATGTCATATATACCTATCAAAAGAGAACACCCTCAAAGCATTTATAAGTCTTTATACATTTATAACATTTACAAACCTGTTTGTTTGCAAATAAAGAGCTGGTATTCAGAGGGATAATGTGGCTCAACAATAGTTGTCCTATTTTCAGTGTTAGGCAACCACAGAAGACTATATTTTAACTAGTGAGTATTGAATAATTTTAGCCTCTGTACAATACAAAATGCTAAAGCTCCTAAAGGTGCAGTTCCCAGCACAGATTACATACACACACACACAAAAAAAAAAAGGAAAAAAAAAAGGCAAGGTGTCTTTTTTTAAATCCACTCATTTCTACCTCATTTTCCCACAGTCACATAAATCTATCTAACATGAATGGACTGGTCAAATATACTATGTGTATCACTTTCAATGACACAGCTATAGCAGCAAATATTGGCATATATTGGAGGTCCAAATATTTGGACCTCCTTTCTCCTGTGCCCCAAAAGCCCTTCAGTCTAAAAACACGGGTAGAAAAAGGAAAAAGACTAGTTATAAAATACTCAAGCAAATGAATAATGTGAGAAATGGAACAAGAAAGCTTTGTTAACTGCACAAATTTTAGTAGATAACAGTACTTTACATGGAACCAAAAAAAGAATTAGGAAAATATCGATTTAGATTATCTGCCTTACCACAAAATCTGGGTTTTGTAGGATAATGGTTAACATGAGCTGTAAATTGGGATTTGAAAGAGGTAAGCAAGGATTTTTTAAGGTTTGCTGAAGTGCTTCTCATGCTACAGAGGAAAGGCAGGACTAAGTAAGAAAGTCTTTGTGGGAGAAGCTGGTAGTTCAGGGATGAAACTAAGGCATGACTATGACACAGAGGCTGAAGTCAATATTGAGCTGATCTGCTCTATCCAGCCTGCCACTGAGAACTGAATTACAGAAGCAAACAAAAGAATCTGCTGAATTATGTAAGAATTATGTATGCTAATGGACTAAAGAGACAGCCCAAAGCAACAAGGAAGACGAATTCAGAGGCAATATGATCCATAGAAAATATAATAATTGTCAAGGCCAGAATAATGAAGGTTGCAGTTCTATTAACTGAATAGAGCACGTTTAGGGTTCAGGCTTCATCTACATGGATGAAGAACCAGATTTTGGTGATGCTGTGGCAGAAAGTTAACGTTATTTGGAAATGAATAGCCAGGTCCAAGATAAGGACTTAGTGAAAAATAAAGCCTGTTCATGGGCTTCTGCAGCTGGAATAATAAAGCCTGTTATTTTAAGCTAAGGGATCCAAGGCAGAATCCAATAGTAAGTATGAACACAAGAAGAAAAGTCAAAATATAAAGGAGCCATCTAAATGAAACTTAATTACAGCCCAAGGGAAAAAGTGACATTTTAAAATGCAAGTGTTGTCTTTCAAACAAAACTTCAGTTGCTTTGCAAAGAGAATTTAATTAAATCTTATTGAAAGATTCACAGGTAAATCAGTTTATTATACCCATGAGAGATCTATTATTCAATTTATAAAAATTAAAAGCCAATGCACTTTCCTTCCTTATTTAGAAGGAACCCGTAGATGAAAAGATTTAGGCTTCCTACTTACACATTACTGTGTTTTTCTTTTTAAAGTCAAGATTTACAATGAAAAACATATCTGTTGAATATGTAAAAGAAAGTTCATGACCTTTAAAAGATCTTGAATAACAGACATGAACTAAAAGCTTTGCTTACAAGGCAGCAAATCTATTTGAATAATTCATTCCACAATGTTGAATTAGTTCAGAAAAACATATTAAAAAAGGTTGCCTTTCTTGTAGGGAAAAAAAAAGCACAGCATAAGACTGGATAAGATTTTCTCATTTGGACTTGCGGAAAATTCATATTGATTATCAAAATAAGAAAAGGAAAAATAAGAAATGAGAAAATATTAATATAGCTTTAATTCAACCGGTATGAAAAACATTAGAAATATTGATCTTTCCACCAGACGCATGAGTTTTGATACTGGCATATTGAAATCTATATCTGATGAGGTTTAATCAGCCATTACTCTCTTTAGAATTTTCAGGTATATGCTATAAGCCTAACTATAGATTCAGTCATTTTGCTGTGAGAAGCCTAACCTTAATTTACCCACAGGAAGAAAAACAAAAACAAAAAACAAAAACCCTCCCCCCAAAAAAACTCCAAACCAAGACTTCTCATTTCATTCCTAAAATGAGACACAAGCACATAGAGACATCTATCCAGCTAATATATTTATAAGATGTCTATAAAAATAGTAGATGAGGCTATAAACTGCTTGAAAGTCAGATAGACCTGCTAGAGAGGATTTAGCATAGCTGGATACTTTGCTGTATTAAAAAAAACAAAAAAAACCCACCATGTAAATTTACCATGTCTTTACTAAAAAACCCCAAATGTCTGCATGTTTGTATTGACAAAACAATGCACATTCATAAATTCTCAGAATTTGTTTCAGTGTTTCCCTTAAGACTAGACCCACAATTTCAGCAATTCTATAATCACACAAATCTATTCAGATTTCACAGGTTTTTCTGCTTCTCATTCTTGTTCTACTTATATCAATGCTCTTTAATCTGCTGCCACAGTGAGATTTCTTGTAGAAAAAGGCATCTTCCTTTTGTTCTTTCCAATTCCTTTGCCCTCACTGAGCATTCACCTGAATTTGATAGCTTTCCTGCTGATATAGCAGCTCTGGATCTTTCCTGCATGTATAATTCTTCTGTCCCATAAATCACCATCCTCACAGCTTCACCCAAATTCATGATTCCATTTGAACTCTGAAAAACTACTGTAATTTGAAAAATATCACTTCTAAAGAAACTGCAGGTGAAGTTGTAAAGTTAATGGACTCAACACTTGGAAGCTAAAAAGAGATAAGACAGACCTATTGCTAACTTCCAGCTTGCCTTTATTTTACTTGTTTTCAGGAGAGCTGATGCCAGCTGTTGTTAAAGCCCAGTCTCTCTACACTGAATTGTAATAGCCCAGAGAGTACCCATATTCGCACAATCTGCAAACCCTGACAACATCTAGGTGTGGCATAAATCTCACCAAAGCCATACCCTCCCCATATAGCAGCACTCCCGCTGGTGTCAACCACCTGAGGATGCTGTCTATAGATGCTGAAGCTCCTTCAATATTTCTGGAAAGCAAAGACAATGGTCACACCGAAACAGCTGTCATTAATTCCTTCAAACCCCAACTAAGAATTCATGAGCATTTTTTGGCTGCCATTGCTGGTTCCAGTAGCTCTGCTGGTTTCTTAGGAGTCTTCAGTGGCTCTTTTGGAAAGATATAGACTAGCTGAACATACCCTGGATGGCCCCTGGGAGAGTCTCAATGTCAGAGAATCACAGGTACAGACTCTACAGGGATGAGAGAAGGTAGTTTACTAAATGTTATAATGTTTGAATCAAAACAAAACAATTGTTCTTCAGCTCAAACACTCGGATATAGAAGAAATATCAAGCCTAAAGAATAAAAACACTCAACAAAATGATACTGCAAGAGCAGTTTAAGAAATGGTCATTTAGTTATAAAAGTATTTTTCTCCCTTTATTTCTACAGATTATTTTGCAAGAATACCACAGCAAAAAGAAAAAAAATTTGTATTAAAACAAACTACAAAGAATATTAAGTGCACCTCTAATTTTGATTTGTCAGAATAATTTGTTTACTTTTAAATTTACTGTAGAAACATCCTGAGTTAGACTTTGTTACAAAGGTGAGTGAGCAACAGGGAGTGGGACTGTCTTTGTTCTGCTCCCCTCTAGGTTCCATGGAGCATTTGGACAGACAGGTCCAAACCACCAAAACAGGTGGTTTCCCTGAGAGAATGCTACGTGGGGAAACCCATTAGCTCAAATCACAAATCTATCTAAAATCTGCACAGTTGAAAGCAAAACTGTGTCAAAGACACCACCTTGCAAACTCCTAATACGCATGGAGAGATTTGTTTCAAACTACTCTGTATGATCTGCCATAGTTGATGAGAACTTTCTCTATTTGAAGACTCATCTTGTTCTAGTATCTTAGCCTGTGTTTTATTAAAATAATATTTTTAGGCTTTGGAAGCCTTTTCTGTCCTTTGGAGCATTCACTTTACAGAAAAGTAGGGCAGTTCCTCCTTCCAGCTGTCATTGACCTCATACCCTATCATTTGTGTGCAAAGAAACAAACCCAAGTCCCAAATATATCCAAGAGTAGGACTGAACAGAACTCTCAAAAAATTTGTGAGATTCTTTTAACCAAAATCATAGCTTTCTTCCCAAATCCTCTAAAGAGCCTTCTCACCTGCCATGAAGGAATTTAGATCATGGAAAAATGATTCTCATTAAGTGTGCTGCAGCTTGTGTAAGCAGCTCTGTGTTCCACTAGCATATCCTTTCCATTGCCTTATTGAATTATTACTCAAGTGCTACTGGTGCCTTCTCACTCATGTTTGCTGGTCCAGTGTTCCTAAATCAATGCAGTGACACAAGTTCTGGGCAGCATGTAAAAGCATAATGTGGAAAAAGTAATATGATTAGAATGGTACAGCATCAATGATAAACAGGAGAATTTATTAATGATTCAGTGTTATTATCTAGTAATAGTTATTCATAAACTGATGTTGGTTTTTACATACAATTTTAAGAATCATAAGGTTTTTTTAGTTACTCTGTACCACTCTTGTTTAGCTTCTGGCTGCTCCTTTTAGTAATGGTACCAGTTGGGCCTAAAAATTGCCAAAGTGTAAATGGTAGCATACATCTTCTCTGTGATTGCATGGTTTAGAGCTATTGTGAAATGAAAAAAAATACAGGATGCCCTCCCAGTAAAATTTAAGTGGTTAGCTCTGCTCAAGATCTCTGAAATTTGAGAATCATTTGATCCACCTTTTTTGTGTGATTTTGTCCTTTACAGGGAATTTAAGGATAAAACACCGATCTTTCTGAGAAGTCTTAAAATTCATCCCAAACCTGAAATAAGATATGCTATGACAAAATTTCCTAGGGGATGAGCCGGATACAAGCTCATTGTGTGAGCATATAATTTAGTCTCCAGGGTTTATTCTTCCTACCTGTATAAAGAGGAACAACCACTGATGCTGAGCAGTTAATGCAGACACACAGGCTTTGATTATGTACATAGGTTGAAGTTCACATCCCATGCACATTTGTGATAATTGTAAAAATTCTTCTGAGAATTTTGCCAAATAAATGCTAAGTATTATGTTATTGTTCCTTCTGCCTTCCCTCCCATTCTCCCTGGCACCTAGGCACAGAAGGAGCTAGACCTCAGTACACTTGGATTCATATGTGGTGCAAAGGAAGAGTAGAATGTGAGAAGATACTCCTTTTCAAAGATGCCCTTATTTTACCCTGTCTTTCAGGAAAAAAAAAAATGCATAGAACTGAAAAGTGGTATTTGGGGAACTTTTAAAATAGAAAAACTTTAAATTAACTCTGCAATCAACTTTTCTAGGTAAAGAGAGAAAAGTATTGGCAGCATAGTTGCTGTTCCTCATTTGTCTTACTAAAAATCTTAAAAAATTAAGAAGCTAGTAATTTAGAAAACTAATCTTGGTAGACTAAGACCATCATGACCAATCCTATGAGAAGTATACTAGATTCCTACATCATTTTGAGTACTAGTACAATTAAATAATTCTACCCTGTCTGAATAATTCGCCACAGTTCCAATAAATGGATTGACATTCTGATGTTGCCTAGAAAATGTGTTCAGTGAACATTTTGAAACAGAAAGGGAAAGTACCAGTTTTTCAATTTTAGTAACAAAAATCTTATTAACTTTTAAAGCTCTGTTTAATTCATAGGTAGCAGGCAAAATACTAATCAAAATGCTAGTCAAAATCATTCATGCTATAGTAGAACAGAATGCATTTCATTCTAAATGGCAACAGCCAGTTTCTAAAGATGCTCAGCAATTATTATCAGTTATGAGGAATAATATGCTTTTCAAAGACTTAAACTATAAAAGAAGTCCTTTACTTATTAAGAAAAAAATGAAAAAAATTACATAGAAAATGAAAGTAAAAAGAAAGCCGGCGAAAGAACTATATCTCTGAAAATATGGTAAAATAATGGAACCCATAAATTCAAAAACGCACTAGCTCTATTTTTAAGAGTTAACACACTTGAAAAAGTTTACATTCCTCTTTTCCCATAATTTGAAATATATTACTATTCAAAAATCAGAACCATTGGAGTGTTATGTCACAGATATCAATGAATACATCCCTACCCGACAGTAAGTTAGTATCTGTACTTAGCTCTGTAGATCTATATTTTTATTTAGTTTTCTCTAGTTCAGAAAGAGACACCAATCCTCTGTCTAAAGCCTTCCTTAAACATAAATTTTATTTTTTTTTTAAATGAATCTCATTTTACCTGTTCCTTAGTATGCTTAGACAACCAAAACTGAAGAAGTTAGAACACTAAAAAAACCATGTAACTTAGAGTTACCACTTAGTCATCTATGTAAACATCAGAATTCATATTTTCTCCAGAGCTTTTATAGAGAAAACACTGACATTTCATTGTCATATATTGGAAAATCGGGGAAAAAAGGGCCTTTAAACTGATAAAGGACCTAGTCACTTTCTGCTACATGCCCATTTTTGTAATTAGCCTAAGATCCCACACGCCCACCTATATGAGCTTAGAGGTCCCAAAGAAATCCCTGCTGAGATCTACCACACAAGCACACAACCGCAGAAGAATATTGTAACCTGTGTTAGCAAAAATGGCCCCCAAAACTACAGAACCATCTGTTTGTTGTGACTTGTTGCATTTTGTCAGGGATTTTGCTGACTACACCCAAGCTCACAAGATATATAGATGGCAACAGAGATACATAGATTAGCATAAAAAGAGAAACATAGAAGGCAGTTACAAGGTTCTTTATGAGTTAATGAGTATTTTTTCCTCTTCTCAGATGGTTGGAGAGGTAGATAGAGAATTAAAAAACTATTCAGTTCAGTGATACATTCTCTCTCTGCCAATTTCCTTATATAAAGCTAAATATTAAGGTCCATAAAAAGGCAATAATATTCATTAGTGTCTCCCTCATACCTTTAAAGTGTTTCCTCTACCACTTAACATTAAAAATACCATTTGTGTATACGACCTTCTTAAGTAATCTTCAGTTTTATCATACTACATATTTTGCAGTAAATATTGAAAACAAGGAAGTGCTCCATTTTATGAGATTCATAAGCATTACTCAAATATTCTTTGTGAAATATCATGCTACCTGGATATGTTCTGAGAGTAGGTGAAGAATTGCTTTGCATTTTCAAACTGTCTAGCAAACTGCCTAACCCCATTAAGGAGGGAAGCATTATGAATGTCACCTCAAGACAGCAGCAGCCCTACTTGTCTCAAGTGATTTTTGGTTTGGATTTTTTTTGCAGGTTGGGCGTTGACATATAAAGATATACCACATTATTCCTTCTCTTTTGAATATAAAAAGCCCCTTTACCTCATGTTAACAAAACCTATAGCAATGTATAGCCTACGTCCAGGCTCTTTCAGCTTATTTATTACTCTTATGAAATTAATGATCTTACTTTTTGGCTGCTAGCAGGCAAGTATGATCTCGCATGTCAGAATAACACACCCCTGGGCAGTGAAAATCCCAGGGTTTAGTCTATGACTCCATAATGATTCCCTAATCATTGACTAATATTGTTACATAAAATCAAGATTTGTCTGTTTCAAGAAATAATAGCTAAAACCAGAATCCTCCTCTAAGCAATCACGCTCAGCTAATAACACATAGTGTACCTTGAATTAACTTGTACAGGTGTTGTGGTTTAACCCCATCCAGCACCACACAGCTGCTCGCTCACTCTCCTCTGATGGGATGGGGGAGAGAATCAGAAGAGTAAAAGTGAGAAAACTCGTGGGTTGAGATAAAGACAGTTTCATAGGGAAAGCAAAAGCCATGCACACAAGCAAAGCAAAGCAAGGAATTCATTCACTCCTTCCCATGGGCAGGCAGTGTTCAGCCATCTCCAGGAAAGCAGGGCTCCATCACGCATAACGGTTACTTCGGAAGACAAAATGCTGTAACTCCGAACATCCTCCCCTTCCTTTTTCTTCCCCCAGCTTTATATGTTGAGCATGAAGTCATATGGTATGGAATAGCCCTTTGGTCAGTTGGGGTCAGCTGTCCCAGCCGTGTCCCCTCCCAGCTTCTTGTGCACCCCCAGCCTACTCACTGGTGGGGTGGGGTGAGAAGCAGAAAAGGCCTTGACTCTGTGTAAGCCCTGCTCAGCAGTAACGAAAACATCCCTGTATTATCAACACTATTTCCAGTACAAATCCAAAACATAGCCCCATACTAGCTACTATGAAGAGAATTAACTCTATCCCAGCCAAAACCAGTACAACAGGCAATCTTCTAAGAAATTCCTTTTGCTACCATAGAAACCAAGGAGGCATACTCTACAGCTGATCTGGAAATTTTTATTCACATCCCCTGAGTTTTCTCATTTTAAGACTGAAATGCATATTTGGAGGCAATGATGAACAGAAAATGTATTTCTGAAAGCTTTTTTCAAAGGAGAATAAAAGCATTAAATGAATGTAAACCCACTGGACAATAGGAGGATGACTCACAGTTCCTACACCTTCTAAGACAAAATGGCAAAAGTATTAGGGAGACAGAGTAATTGCAGCAATTCTGGACACCTGCACAGAACTTTCCTCCTATATTCCTACATGGACTCCATGATCTGCAAGCAAAAAGTGAATAAATTTGTTCACGCTGCCAAGCAATTCTTCCTATCAAGAACTTTTCTATGTTACTACTCTTGGGGGAAGTGGTAAATGCAATGGCCATTTGTTCAAGCCTCTTTTTGTTTCTTATTTTCCATTCTTTTGGTTAATTCTTTTCCTCCTGGGCCTATTTTACAGACTCTGGATGAAGTGAAAAGTCAGCTTGCTCTCCTTTCCTATAGTTGCTAAAATTGTAAGCAAGTGATATCAGATGGCTTTCAAGGAGCCGTTTAAGGTTGATTAATGTGTAATTAAAAACCACCTTGATAGTTTCCTAAATTGGAAAAGAAAAACCTGGTTTGTTTGCCAAACCATCACAAATTCACTTTTTTTACTGGTGCAGAAATTTTCACTTGACTGATACTGTAAGTCTAGAGGACTGAATACCATGTGAGTGCTTGCATAGCTTCCCAATGCACAAAAACTAGGCTAAAATAAGGCATGTTACTCTTAGCTGAAAACGAACCTGGCTTCATGATGAGTTGAACAGCATAGAAGTCAGATGAGATATAAAGCCACAACAACTAAATGTGAACATCAAAATAAATTGCCTTTATGTCAGATAACATGAGTAAAAAATAATAGCTTCCAATAAGAGTGTTTTAAAATGCTAATATGCATTTCAAATTCTACTGAAGTTGCCCTTGAAATATCCACTGCTGTCTGTGTGACATCAAAAATATGAATATTCATTTGTGCTTATAGTTCAGAGTTAGCAACACACTGAAATATAAACATATCCTCATCCTTCTCACATCACTGAAGAGAAATTTGCTTAATGTTTGTACTATGCAGATTTCATATTGCTAATAGATGCATTGTTTCGTACATCTAATTTCTCTGAAAACTACTGTATGTTTTCCTTCTTCGGCGTCAGTTCAGGTGAGTGTATGGAGACATACACTGAGTATGCTCTTATTCTGACTTTCCAAAGGGATTAGGCACATGCACAACTGCATCCCTGAACTGGAGTTATTGTATAACGTTTATCAGGCCTAAATTTCAGATTATAGCAAAGTTAACAGTTCTGGTGCAAAGGACAGCATTTTTGAGATTACAATATCTAAATAGACAGAGGAAAGTTATCATTACAGAGAAGAGGAAAAGAAAGAAATGATACAGGCAATGTGAAGCCTAAATCAACATCCGTACAAAGTTTATATCAAAAGATGTAAACTGAACTAGAATCCTTCGAGAACCAATCTATGCCTTAATCACGAATCTGTCCTTTCTACGCCATAAAATGAAAAATCTCTCCATCTGCCTGTCAGCCAGTGACAGCATTATAAGAGGATTAAAGATGAAAGGTTTTACAGAGGTTTTTAAACTGCAGATCTTACAGATTCTTTGCTTTCTTTCTCATGAAGATTTTATATTTGTTCTCACTTTGTATTTCAGTTTTTCTAATCTAAAATGAAAGTCATTGAGACCGAAACGTATGTTTTGCTCTTTACGCACCAAAAACACAGCAAAGAAAGCTGTCAGTGAAGATCAAACTGTGAAAAACAACAAACTGCTTAGAGAGAGCAAAGAGAAGGTGTGAAGAGGATTCTTGCATAAGAAATAGAAATAATTAAAAAGAGCAAAAAGAGTATGCAACCAAGCAAGCAAGCAAACCAGCCTATTATGCAAACATGGAAGTTTTCAGTTTAATTAAAAATATGTGAAAAATCTTATTATCCCTGACAGAGGAGCAGTTAATATTTTCTGCAAATGCTCCCGCAGAAATCAGTGTTTTCTAACAGATTCTGCAGCCCTTGTAATTTTTCCTGGGACTACTCATGGAGTAGAGAATGACACAGTGGAAGTCCTAAAATTATTCAGAATTTTATCAATTAGGCCGTGCAAGTTCATTTCCCTTTTCTTGGTATCTTAAAATCATACAGAGCTCTAATAAAGTTTGTGGGAGGGGAGAAGAGGGGTAAAAAAAACTTTAGTGTGGATAAAAGCGTGTTAGGACACCCCAGGTCTGAATGTGCAAATCTGGAGAGGAAGTATTTTAAAGGCAATGTGATACAGAGCCTTGTACCTCAACTAATACACTTAAAAACTATGACGAGCTCCCACATATGTTAGACCATAACAGTGGTTTGTCACACTGCATGGAAACCCAAGAGTTCCCACTTCTACCACAAGTTATGCTCTTACCAGACCTGCCGACAGTGTACTTCAACCCCGCATGTACCCTACATCAGAATGGAATCATATTAAGTCTCAGTAATAGCAGAAAACAGATCAGGTTATATCATATGTTCACCAGCCAAAATCCCTGATCTGTTTTCTACTCAAAATCACCTTGAAGCTTGGAAGATGCAGTCGAACATGAACAGTTGTGTACTGTGGCCACTCAGTATAAAAGGCGAGCTGTCTCGAGCCAACATATTCTGTTTGTCTACAGAGATTTCAATTGCGTGGTTTCCAAGTTGTAGGTCTTGTTGGTTGCTTCTCCACTTTACAGTATGGGTGCTAAAAAACCCTAGGGGTGTTGAGAGATGGCAAGACCATCTGTTTTTATTATTCTGGATTCCATGGATCTATTTTCTTAACATACCATAGCTGTTGCCTGAGACTGGATGAAATGTTTCCTCCTGTTTCTTCCACTGGGATTTGGAAAAGATGTTGCACTATGGTATTCATCTGTTTGGGGTGACAACCTCCTACAACTGGGAGGAAACCTCACATTATCCACCACTGTCTCAAATACTGTTTCCTTTTGCAGAAATATGAAGCATCATTTTGACAGTGATAGTTCCAAAGACCCCAAGATCATACTGTGGTTGTTTTTTTACATCTTTCTCTCTATACTTCCACAACTCCCTGAAGCTTTAGACATCTGTTTCTAACATTGCAGATATATTTGGTTTCAGTTTTCTCTTGAACAAAATGTCAGCAGGTCATAACCATTGCTCCATTGTATTGTAATTTAACAGTGCTAAATATAGAGCAGTCTGACTCTACATGCCTTCCTACTCCAAGGTCTCTGGCTGAAGTAGTATCCTGAATCATCATCCTGCACACAGAGCACTCTCTAACAGTCTAAGACTTCTTAAGTTTATCATGGGCTAATTTGGATCAAACTAAAAGACCACATACATCTGAAAGTTCTTAGCATAGACAGCAATCTGATCTATTATTAGGAATATAGAAATTTGCAAACCTTTTTTTAACTCCCCAGTTTGGAGGATTAGTGGATTGCTCTTTGTCGCAGCTTAACCCCATCCAGCAACCAAGCACCACACAGCCGCTCACTCACTCTCCTCCAGTGGGACGGGGGAGAGAATCAGAAGAGTAAAAGTGAGAAAACTCATGGGTTGAGATAAAGACAGTTTAATAGGGAAAGCAAAAGCTGCACACGCAAGCAAAGCAAAGCAAGGAATTCATTAACTCCTTCCCATGGGCAGGCAGGTGTTCAGCCATCTCCAGGAAAGCAGGGCTCCATCACGCGTAACGGTTACTTGGGAAGACAAACACCATCACTCCGAATGTCCCCCCCTCTCCCTCTTCTTCCTCCAGCTTTATATGCTGAGCATGATGCCATATGGTGTGGGATATCCCTTTGGTCAGTTGGGGTCAGCTGTCCCAGCCATGTCCCCTCCCAGCTTCTTGTGCACCCCCAGCCTACTCGCTGGTGGGGTGGGGTGAGAAGCAGAAAAGGCCTTGACTCTGTATAAGCACTGCTCAGCAATAAAGAAAACATCCCTGTATTATCAACACTGTTTTCAGCACAAATCCAAAACATAGCCTCATACTATCTACTATGAAGAAAATTAACTCTGTCCCAGCCAAAACCAGCACAATCTTTATCTGCTTCTCCTTTTTGAGCCTCCAACTCTGGTAGCCATTAGAAGTCTAAACTGTTGAGTCATTCAAATACACAAGTCCCTAGGGAAAAATATTACTATAAATATAATTAATAGATTTTTCAGTTTATATATTTATAATATATAATATATATATTATATTTATACTACATAGGATTAATGAGGCAACTAAATGGCATCAGTTGCCATTGTAAATGTAAATTAATAAAATAATTTGATAAATTGTTAATTATTGTGTTAATTTTCAGCATCCAGTACCAACAAGAAATTGTTGGGTGTTCTAGCAGAAAACTCACACTAAAATATCCATATTGCTTATTCTGCCATCAGGAAACATTCTGCTCACTATTCAACTTCTCTAACTTTCTTGATTAACCTAAAATTCTGAGTGTATTGCACATTATTGCTTGCTTTGAACTCTTAAATAAGTTTATTTAGTAAACTCATCACAGCTTATTTTTTTCTAGCTTCTCCAATCTTGAGGTAGGCAACCTTATCTAAAAATCACAACCAAATAAAAATGAAAATCTCTTTCCTTAAATACACATAATTAAATAAATTCTGTGGTGACATTATGAATGGAACAGCCATACACAAACATTGTGATAACAACTCATTTAATTGATTTACCCTTTTCTCTCTCAAAACTATCTATATTTTATCAATTTATTACAAGTTGTGAATTTTAACCTATAAAGAACTCCCAAAATGTGTATTGGACTATTCAAGTATTCAGTCCTTGCACTGTGATCATCAAACTCAGATTAGATTGATTCTGTTCCTGACTGTGTGATCTGACCTTTGTAAACTACTATTTCTACTTGCTGAAATAATGTTTTGATTATACAAATCTTAGTACTAGATCAAAATTTGCTTTTAATCAGCATTCACACAAATGAAATCACATTTGCAAAAGAGATTATGAAGAGGTAGTACATGAGAGACAAATATGGTGGATATAGTCTTCTAGTTAAAAGTCAAAATATTTAGTAACTATTTTTCCCCACTACATATTAACCATACTCAAGAAACTCCAAGTTTTCTTTTTCTCAAAAGGGAACTGTACACCATATAACGCTATTATACTCTGGGGCTAGTGCTGCTTTTGGGATAGCAGCTATTATGCCAGAGAAAGGAAGACAGTCAGTGGATATTTTACATCCCCCTCTACCCTACAAAGAAGTTGTTAATAGTTCTGTTAGAAACTTCTGAAATACTAAAAGTTATCTAGACTGAAGAACAACATATCCCAATACAGAAATACAATACCTATTAAATTCAGGATTAGAACTTCATTATCCATCCCCAAACTGTAATTCAGCTATTGATTTTCCTAGTCCTTCTATTGTAACAGCTGTTTGGAAACTTAAGAACCAGAGGTATGGCTGTAGGGACTCTAAGTAGTCTTGAAACAAAAACCACTTTATTTTTAACATTTAATTTTTAAGGAATAACAAAAAAACACTTCCTAAAAGCCAACAGGGAACCTTTTACAACTTTTGTAACAAAGCAGTTTGTCCAAATCCCAAAGATAAATTTTTTTCTTATGATTATTCAGGTTGAAAGTATGCAAATTGTATTCACAGCCAAATGCAAGAGACAAGTATTGTCTCTGTCTATGATCTGTAAATTATTTACAGTAGGTTCTATTACATAATGTATAATCTTAGACCTCCGGTATGTGCAACCATTAAATATTTTGTATATGTATTTTTATCTGTTTCAAAGCACTAATGAAAAGAAATGAATTTAAAAGTTCATTTAAATTGTCTTCAGAACAAAAATTTGTAATGTTTCATTCTGAAAATGTTGATGTTTTTCTATTTTCTATACATTTTTAGTTTCCTTAAGCCAGAACAATGGGACACCATTTTTTTTTCCTCCTGAAGAAATTGTTATCCCAAATTTATTCATTAATTAATTTAGGAAAAGCATCTGAACTCATTCATAAACTCACTGTAGTCCATTCTCCTCTTAAATTCTGCTGATATTGAATGAATTGGAAAAAAAACCCAAATACCAGAGATTGATTCAGAGTGGAGAAATGCAAGACATGGATTTACTGAGAATTCATAATTCACAGCCTCACAGTAGCAGCATTGACTTACACCAAGATCATAAGGTTACTCAAAGATTTAATTCATCAGTGAGGAAAAGCTTATCCTGGGGAAATTCTCCTCTTTGGCTCTCTCTATCTCTACCTATCTCTGAAAATTTCTTTTTCCCACTGCAGAGACTTTTCAGCTGTTTATGAAGTAGCTGTTGAATCATCACACAGTAAACAGGCACTGACTTAGGCTATGTTAATGTGCTGTGTTGCAAACAGTGGCAATTCTTACACAAACAGTTGAGTCCCCTCAGTACAATGGAGATGGGAATCTCAGCAGGTAAGTGGAAATGCAGCACAAGATAAAAACGTCTTACAGCCATCATAAGATGAGTCATCACCTCTCATAAGACTGAGCTTCCTCTAGAAACAAGCAGGGTATGATGGGTTATGACTTTTACCAAAATTTATGGTTTAGAAACTTGCTTTAATTTCTGCTGATGTCAGAACAAAATCTTCCCATAATTTCCAGAAAGAAAATGGTCAGATTTCTCAGCTGTGTCTCCATACTCCCAATCCCATAAAAGTGCATTGAGAGTCTACCACAGGTCTTTCAAAGGCTTATTGCTGAAAACTTAATCAACAATTATACTCCTGTCAGAAGGCTTAGCCTCAGTGAACCAGCATTATGTTTAAATAAAAAACAAAATGTAGGCAGTAGCCAGTTCAGTCTTCTCTCTCCAAAATAGTATCATATTATGTAAGCAGATACAACTGAACACAAATCTACTATGCTTTTATTCTCCATTTTCAAGCAAAAAATTATACTCAAAAAGGTTTTAACCATATTCTCTCCTTAATTCCTACAACAGACAAAGCATTTTGCTGACACAAGACATGCCTCACTAGTATCTCTGCCAGCCCAAAATTGCCTCACACAGTGTGAATATTTCAAACTTGAAGGCTACTTTTCACTAGAAAATAGAATAAAATAGGTCTAGCTGAATTGCAGAGTCTGGCTCTTAGACTTTTGAAAGATAGTGGAGATACATGGTAAGCGCTGCTGCAGGCAAGTTGGCTTTATTTGAATTTGCAGTGTGACTAAATCAGCACTATCGTTAGAAAAAGTAGAACTCAAAAGCATAAGACATTTAATTAACCTTTCATTCCAAAGGACTGATCCTCCATGTCAGGGTTCATGTAAGTTGGTCCTACAGAAATTGGCACCGCTACCATCTGCTCTGTGAATGAACAGCAAACTTCACAGTCCTCACCTTTTGGGAGCAAAAAGTTCAGATACATATAGGAAAGTGGTTTTCAGAAAGCTTTACACTCTGGCTGTAGTCCAGGAAAATGGCCCTTTGTAATTAACTGTGTATGAATCCATTAGAGAGGGACTGAAAATCATAAGTTACTGGGCTGTCAGTGACCCAGAAAGGGCAGGAGAGTATTGACAGGTCTGCTGGTGCCTTGCCTGGAACTCACACTACAAAATGGACCGTAGTCAGAAAGACAAGTCACTGCAGTGTTTTTTGGAGACAAAATTGAAATTCTTTTTACAGATGAAAGCCTAAGATGACTATGTTCAAACTAGCTAATTTTGTCTTCATTTTTCATAGCTTCTAAGGCTCACAGCTTTACTGCCTTCAGATTTGAAATTCAGGTCACTAAAAGTGACCAAAAGAAGTTTTGGGCCAAGTTCCCAGTAACAGTTAAGTATTAAAAATTATTGCTGATGCAGGATAGAAGAAAGGGACCTGCCAGAGAAATTATCACTAATAAGCACTGCCAAAAAAATCTAAAAGATTTCTGGAAAGTTGCCTAAAATACTTTTATAATGGAATGGATATGAATGAAAAACTATTGGATGAAAAGAATAGGGTGTGATTTGGGGGGGGGGAGAAAAGAAGCAATGAGAATATTTAAAGAAAAATGTTTAAAATCCCAGAAGATTGGGTCTGAATCATGTTGCTTTAACTGATTAAGTACAATGCCCTTACTCATAAGCACAAATACACTAAACATTATACATTGCTGACAAGAGAAGGGCTAGTAGATCTAAATGGAAGCTCAGCAAAATATACTGGATTAATAAAAACACAGTTATCCTGTTTGCTTCTCCACAGTCAGAACTACTGCAAATAACATACCAAGTAAGTTTTCTAACTTGTTTTTCAAGTTCTCTTTTTATCCATTTTCCCAGAACTAGCACAAGCAAATGAAACAGAGATTTAAAACCAAGTCCTGTGGAGTATATATTTTTTAATGTTTAATTTTGAGGAGGGAGGCATATTTAGAGGTCTCCCCTCATTGCACTGCTACCGTTTGAGTATTTCCAATTCAAGCATCACTTCTTACTTCTACTTTCACAGACTATGAAATGACCCCCAAATGATACTAAATTCAACTCCTTGACCAAAACTCTGATGATTTTGCTGGAGCTACCTTCTCAAAAAGTGTAGTTTGCTGCTCCTGGACCTCTTCCTACCAGTTTCCTTGCCCACTCATGTCTGCTCTGTTTTTGAAGTCTCCTAAGAAAACAACAAATAAGAAAAATATACCAGCTTCCCAACTCCAAGCCTTCATCCTTTATTACTTTTCCTGACACTTGGAAAGATTTTATTCTCTTGAAGATGACAAACTATACAAGCCAGTCTAATTCTCAAAAGGTATTTTCAAACAGATTCATTAAAACCAGAAATAAATAGAGAGAAAGTGGCAGCTGTGTAGGAGGAATGGTTGACAGAAAATATCAATTCTGAAACCCCTCTAAGAGAAAGCATTCAGTTATGCAGTAACTGAATTCTAGAAAGCATTTTCAAACTTTTTTTTTTTTGGAGATTATCCATTAGACTTTCATTCCCTTCCATGTTTGCCAGGTTCTTGTTCCTCTGTGTGCCCAGACCTATTTTTCAAACCCCTTGTCAGGGATTTAGTTCCTTCGGTGTGCTTGGCTTGTTTTCAGTCCAGACAACTCCACAGAAAGGCATTTTCCCAAGCTGTTACACTTCATTATCATAAAAGATAGCTTTTTGCTAGCCCCCTCATATATCTTCCCACATAGCGCCAAGATGACCATAGCTGGTACAGTACATGGATAGACAGATGTAGCTGCCAACTTCAGAGCAGTTATGTTCACACTAAAATTCACTTACTGGCAAACAGACATATCAGGAAGAAAGCCTAAGCATCTTTACTCCCATTGCCTCATAAATATCACTCTCCATTTGGGAGAAAGAGGTTCTTTGGGAATACTAATGGTCTCCTTTCAAACCATCTACATCTTCATACAATATATAACCTGTTCAGCGGCATGCATTTGAAAACTTTCTCTATGTGTTTGGAGAAATCCATATTTTCATAACTCCTTCTGTAAAGTTATCCTTTGATATTAGATTACTTCTGCTGACAGACACCAAATCTCTGTTAAAGTTTATTAGAAACATGCCTCCTTTAAGACACAGAGAAAGCATTTCATTGTTTTGATAAAGAATAAAGCAAAGCAAAGTAGGAAAATGCCCCAATGTCTTTCCCCTCATTTGGGCTGACCAGAACAATGACAACAAAATCAACATTAGAGTCATAACATAGCAAAAAAAGTAAGGGAAGAAGGGATTCCTTTAAGTTATATAGTCTATTCTCCTGCCCCAAAGCAGGCTTAGCTATGCCTAGCTACATACTTCCAAGAAATTTTTATCTAATTTGCTCTTAAAGATTGGCAGTGATAGAGAATCCAAAGACACTGCATTTCTATGCTTCATTTTTTTGGTCTTTAAAAAAATTTCTCTCATCAAATCTGAAACTCCATTTGCATATTTTAAGCTCAAAACTCCTTGTGACTTTGGAGAATTTGTCATCTTAATCTTTAGGTTGAAAAAATTCCCTACTCTTTCATTTAGTCAGTTCCAACTGTAGGGGTGAGGTTTTTAGTTTTTGGTTTTCTTGAGGTCTAAGATCTCTTCTAGATCTCTGCATTTCCTCTGTGTCTTCCCTGATGGACAGTAGCCAAATGTGGATATGGTCCTCCAACTGAGAGATTGACAGCTAGCTATAATACAGGCTGCCTGGACACAGAAAAGAGCAACTCTTTCCCTAACCCTAATCACAGGTCAAATTCCAAATCAGTTCTCAGAGCTTCAAGTATGAGGATAGAGAAAAAGAATACTAGAAGTGGTAGAAAGGAAAGAAGGAAAAAAAAAAAAAAAAGGCATGATCACTGGCAGCAGTTTAGGCTGGCTGTCTCTCCTACCTCCTGGCAGAGCACTTCCTATAACTGTATCTAGTTATAGGAACCTAACAATGGCAAAAAAAGTTGCTAGCAGCCACGCCAGCCTAATGCAGGGTTTGAGGTCCTATTGCAAATTTTAATTTGGTGTTTGCTGTTTTCCTACTGAACAAGCATAGTTAGCCAACATTTAGCTTGTAAATCCTTAATCTTGTCTTGAGAGCTGTTATAAACTATAAAGACAGTCAGTTACTTTTTCCTCTTTTCATTCTCAAGCTGCCTGTGATTTCCTTTATCAATTGAAATGTTCGATCCTATCCCTTAGCAAACAATTCTGAGTCCATGAATCTCATTTGGAGTAGTAATCACAAGTGCTTCATGTTCACAATAGGTATGAGGTGTTAATAAACTAAGTAATGCAATGTCATTTTTAAAATTTCTGATTAGGTGCTTCATATAAATAACCACTACTGTTTAAAGTGAGAGTGCTCGCTTTGCTGCAAATTACATTTCAATTGCAAATGCATTTCTGTGGACTTTTGGCTTAGCATTTAAACCTAATGAGTTTACATTAAGTAAGTTTCTCATCTTGAACATTAGATAAAAGTTAACAGAAAAAAGAAACAGTAGGCAAGCATTAAAAATATGAGAAAGTATTTCTGTTTTTGTCTCTCTTACAAGATAAGTTCCCAGTTCTATCTAGAACACGAAATAGTTAAAATCCAACAGTTTGTTTCTTAATGTTTAGTTAAGTTACCGGGAGGGCTAGGATGGCTCACTCCCAGGTATGACGATGCCCTGAATCTCCTTGCAGGAACTGCAGTTATGTGTTGGGGCAAAGTTCTGGGCATTCTCTGTTAACATAAAGTAACAGCGAAACAGGGAGTATTGTGGCAAATTCTCAGTTGCTAATATACCGGCTCAGTCACTGCCTTAAGTACTGACTCATCTCTGCCACTGATGGCTTCTGTTCCTGAGGTAGATAACAGTAATTCTAAAGAATACTTTGCCTCTGGAAAATGCCATGTGTCAGGCAATTTCCAGAGGAGAATGCTGTTAAATTATAGAAGTTAGTCGGGACTTTAGTTTTCAATAACAAAGCATAAATATTTCTAGCAAGTACCAACTAATATTAGTTTAAACGCCATCTGGTGCACCTTCACTTTAGTTTTTGGTTATGAGAAAGCATATCAACACATTTGGGAAGTCAAATCAAACTAAGTCCCCAGTCACCCTGTCACAATATAAACTCCTATCCCATTACATGAGAGATTAAGATTACTTAAAGAGACTTTCCTGCTAGGAATCTCCTGTTTATATGTTAACAGTACCATCAGTACTAACAAGGTGCTGAGTTTAGCAGTGCAGAGCAGCATTAGATAGCTTGTATTATTAAAAGCCATGTTACGATTAGAATAAATGTTTTTTCAGTCTACTGTTTCGCATCCTTCACCTTTCATTCTCTCTTAGTGCAATGGTATTGCTTTTCTTCCTTCCTACTCCCTGCTCCATTACCTTCAGCCCAATGACAAAGACAAGGTTTTCAGTCTTATCTAATCTCTAAATTTTTGTTAATGCACTATAATGGGAAAGGATACCTCTGTACTCTCCTCTAGAGACTGGATCATGAATGGACTTCAGAAGCATCCTACCCTGGGTATTTGAAAAATTTGAGGAAATTTATTATATTTTGGGAGAACCTATATGAAAATATTAATGAGAACATCTACCTTTTCTATAAACCAAGCTTAATTAAATGCAATGCAATAAAATAAAGAATTTATAACATATATCATGGGCACTGGAATAAACCCAAGTAGATTCTATCATTAGTAGTACATTCAGCTAAGGTACTAAGAAAAAACATTTAAAAAGCAAAATAAAAAGAGGAGCTGCCTGTTCCTAGAAAGGTACTAACTATTGTACTAGTGTAGCTTTTCCAGCTAAGAATGTATTTTTTTTAAATTGAGATAGTAACATCAGTATAATCCCTAATCCCAGACTGAATTGCATTTTTATAACATCATATGATTTATTCCCCTTCCTCCTCTTGTTATCCATAGCTGCTGTTTTTTAAGCTTTTATTGTAGTGGTGCAACAGCTTCCGACTAAAACGATTGACTTTTATGTGTTTTCTTGCCTATAGGTGCTCATGGATCTAATTTCTATCTTAGCCTGCAGAAGCAGCATAGCATTACCTGTAAATCATAACATTGCTTATTTCTCCTACCTATATAATGTATGTAACTAAGAGACTCCAATCCCTCTATCACAGCACTCTCTTTAGGATGCAGTTTGGGGTTTTTTGGTTTTTTCTCAGTCAGAAACCTACTTCCACTTGAAAGCCAGCTGTATAGCAGCCCCATAGCATTCTTACTGCACATCATTGTGTTCTGTTTATTTATCCTCTTCACTTGCTTTGCTTTTTTCTTATACTCTGTAGTTTATGAATCAGCTCAAGTTTTGAAAATGAGGAAGAAATGAGTTTCTATGTACTTCAGAATAATCTTCAGTGCTGTGCTATGAAAATACTAGACTTTGTCTGACACTGTTACTGGTACCCATTATGAAATTAATATAGCCAATCTATTCATTCACCACCAAATATTTACTCTGGCATAAAGATGGTAAGTTTCTAAGTCTCTTTGTACACCGGAGGGTCCTGGTAGAGCAGCATTACCATAAACCTTACAAAATCATAAAATTAAGAGTCAAGAAATATTTTATAACAACATTAAACTTCTTTGGCATGTATGTACTTATGTATGTATGTATTTATGGTATGTATTACTGTCTTCATAAAATGCATGTTCTCTGGAACTGTTTTACAGTTAAATAGATTCGTGCTGGTATTAAAGGACTTTTAGGAAAACAGAATCACAGAATCACATAGGTTGGAAAAGACCTTTAAGATCATCGAGTCCAACCGTAAACCTAACACTACCAAGACCACCACTACACCATGTCTCTAAGCACCTCATCCAAACGTCTTTTAAATACCTCCAGGGATGGTGACTCAACCACTTCCCTGGGCAGCCTGTTCCAATGCTTGATAACCCTTTCACTGAAGTAAAATTTCCTAATATCCAGTCTAAACCTCCCCTGGCACAACTTAAGACCATTTCCTCTTGTCCTATCACTTCTTACCTGGGAGAAGAGACTGACCCCACCTCTCTACAGCCTCCTTTCAGGTAGTTGTAGAGAGCAATAAGGTCTCCCCTCAGCCTCCTTTTCTCCAGGCTAAACAGCCCCAGTTCCCTCAGCCGCTCCTCATAAGACTTCTGCTCCAGACCCTTCACCAGCTTCGTTGCCCTTCTCTGGACATGCTCCAGCACCTCAATGTCTCTCTTGTAGTGGGGGACCCAAAACTGAACACAGTATTCGAGGTGCGGCCTCACCAGTGCCGGGGGTACAGGGGCACGATCACTTCCCTAGTCCTGCTGGCCACACTATTTTTGATACAAACCAGGATGCCATTGGCTTTCTTGGCCACCTGGGCACACTGCTGGCTCATATTCAGGTGGCTGTCAACCAACACCCCCAGGTCCTTCTCTGCCTGGCAGCTTTCCAGCCACCCTTCCCCAAGCCTGCAGTGTTGCATGGGGTTGCTGTGGCCCAAGTGCAGGACCTTGCACTTGGCCTTGTTGAACCCCATACAATTGACCTTGGCCCATTGATCCAGCCTGTCCAGGTCCCTCTGCAGAGCCTTCCTACCCTCAAGCAGATCAACACTCCCACACAACTTGGTGTCATCTGCAAACTTACTGAGGATGCACTCGATCCCTTCATCCAGATCATTGATACAGATGTTAAACAGAACTGGCCCCAACACAGAGCCCTGGGGAACACCACTTGTGACCGGCCGTCAACTGGAGTTAACTCCATTCACCACCACTCTTTGGGCCCGGCCATCCAGCCAGTTCTTTACCCAGCGAAGAGTACACCCGTCCAAGCCATGAGCAGCCAGTTGCTCCAGGAGAATGCTGTGGGAAACCGTGTCAAAGGCTTTACTGAAGTCTAGATAGACAACATCCACAGCCTTTCCCTCATCTACTAGGTGGGTCACCTTGTCGTAGATGGAGATCAGGTTGGTCAAGCAGGACCTGCCTTTCCTAAATCCATGCTGGCTGGGCTTGATCCCTTGGTTATCCTCTACATGCCGTGTGATGGCACTCAGGATGATCTGCTGCATCAGCTTCCCCGGCACTGAGGGAAACTGCCCTAAATAATGTCTGCCCTAAATAATGTCTAAAACTGCCCTAAATAATGTCTGCAGGATCCAAAACACAATAAACCTTTAGTTACAAGACAAGAAATGTAAAAACTTTAGATATAAAAATACTTTTCTGTAACTTGTTCTGACATTTCTCTTGGATCAGATCAAACCATAATACTTAAGTGTTTTCATGTACTGTCCCCTATTTAATAAAAATTAGGATCAAAAACTTATCATGGATTAGTGCTTCTTATATGTAAGTAGATTTTGTCCAAATCTACTTAGTATTCTACATTCACTTCATATCAAGACTCCTTAGATATTCTTTGTGTGTGTGTTTACTTCTGAGCTGCCTTGCAACGATCTAGCCTTGTGACCCAATAAGCCACTACCCCATTGCTCAAAATCCCATATTTTTCCTGTGTCATTTGGGAAAATAATATTAGGAAAGTAGTTGTTGCCTTTTATTTTTATTATTGTAGTCTATAAAACCTTATATTTCCTGAGTACCATCACTTCTAGCTCACTGTTTCTACCTGTGTTTCTTCCTCTCTCTGCTTTGTTGAACATTGGGAAGAATATTTGCTGAACACTAGGAAAAAGAACAGTTCTTTCAAAGTATATATAAATAAATAATTATTGCTGCTTTTACAGCTAGTAGAGCTTGAACTCTATTTGCAGAAATGTTCTTCTACTTTTCCCTTTTTTTCTCAACTTCATTACTGAGCTGCAGCTTTTACCCATATGACAAATGATGGTTTCCTTCATAGCTGTAGTTCAGTCTGTTCCATAACCACACCAGAAATTCAGACTGTAATAGCGAGTAGAAGCAAATTCTTCATATTACTAACTAGGAACAGACAAACAACTCTTCTGTCACACAAAGAAACATTTTGTTGAATCCCCGTGGTACCATTCTTTCATAAAATAAGGAAGAATATATGCAAGAAAAAGTTGTGCAAGTAGAGAGAGATCTATCCTATGTTTGGCAGGAGCCAATGTTTATTTTTAATGACAACTGATTGCTAAAACTGACATGAAGCTCCAATTGTTCCAGTTTTCATTATTCTCTGTAAACTTCCATACAGTTTGCACTTCAGCAAACTAAAGAAGTTTACAGAGCTTTGTATTCTTGTGAATAAAAATGTCAGAAAGACACATCTGTAATATGACAACAATTTTACAAATCGTGACATTTGCTGTGAAGCTATATTCAGAAATTTACTAATTACCTAATTTCAAATATTGTCAAATCATCCTGAGTCTACCTGGATATCGAATAAACCTACTGAAAGAGCTATTGACTAATACTAAAACCTCCTCAACCTTTGAGGCAATAGACAACCCCTCTGAAAGACACTTTTTACAAACGACTGTCATGCTATTGCTAAGTCCTTGAAGGTGTCTTTGACCATTTTAGTAGTAGGCTATATAAAAAGCAGAAAATGAGCCAGAAAGGAGATAAGTTTCACGAGGCAACAGCAACCCTACTGATTCCAGGTGATTGCTCGATTCTCACCTTAGTAGACTATTTAGTAATGTAAGGGTGTTTCTGGACTGCTGTGAAATGACATCCTCTCTGAGGCATTCTTTGTGAGGATGTATGGTTTAGTTTTATGCTTCTTATTCAACATGATTTATTTAATAAAACTTTGATCTGAATAACTAGCCAAACATTTGGAGTCTTTGAGGTTTTTTTTCTAAATAAAAGGAATCTATTTCCAGTGTTTAAAAATGCAGTATCATTTCTTGCTTGTTTTTCTTTATATGGTGCATAACAGGAAACAGCTTTGTTGCCATCCCAGTGCCATACCTGAGCAACTGTTAAAGACTGTGTAATTGCTAGACCTACCAGAATAACATATGATGTGGTATTTTAATATCTCCTTTATTTGTCCTGTTTGTAAAAGAAATATTTGAGAATTTACAGGAGGCCCATGACTTTTTCTATATGACCTGGTCTTAACCTTTAAATTTTTCCTAAGCATAAAAACTGTTTCTGTCTTTAAACACATCCTCTTATATGTTCCAAGTGGAAAAAGAGGTCACTGTGATCTACGCTTACCAGACTGCTAGTTTACACCTGAGAAGTTTGGATTCTGTTTTCAGGTGTCTACATTAAGTGCAGTGGGATTTGCTGGAAGTCTAAGCAGATATTGCTCCCAAAAGCTGCAGCACGGCTTGTGTGCTGTCAGGCTCTGAATGTCATCATAACTCCCCTAGTCATTGCCAGCAAAAGTCAATGTAATAGCACTTATTTCCACTCAGGATCCCCCAAAAGACCTGCACAATATAGCTACCTGCATAATTGTCATGGTTTAACCCTGGCCAGCAACTAAGCACCACACAGCTGCTCGCTCTCTCCCCCTGCAGCGGGATGGGGGAGAGAATTGGAATGGTTAAAGAGAAAACTCGTGGGTTGAGATAAAGACAGTTTCATAGGGAAAAAGCCGTACATGCAAGCAAAGCAAAGCAAAGCAAGGAATTCGTTCACTCCTTCCCATGGGCAGGCAGGTGTTCAGCCATCTCCAGGAAAGCAGGGTTCCATCATGTGTAATGGTTACTTGGGAAGACAAAATGCTGTAACTCCGAATGTCCCCCCCTCTCCCTCTTCTTCCTCCAGCTTTATATGCTGAACATGATGCCATATGGTATGGAATATCCTTTTGGTCAGTTGGGGTCAGCTGTCCCAGCCGTGTCCCCTCCCAGCTTCTTGTGCACCCCCAGCCTACTCGCTGGTGGGGTGGGGTGAGAGGCAGAAAAGGCCTTGACTCTGTGTAAGCACTGCTCAGCAGTAATGAAAACATCCCTGTATTATCAACACTGTTTTCAGTACAAACCCAAAACATAGCCCCATACTATCTACTATGAAGAAAATTAACTCTATCCCAGCCAAAGCCAATACAATAATCCACACTATTTCTGATCTATAAAGGGCAGTGGTGCCAGAACACAGTTTCAGCTGATAAGAAAGTAATTCACTAAGAGAAGCAATGCAGAGTATCCTACATTTCCTTAGCTGTTTTCTGAGAGTCCATAACAAAGCCATTGTGATTATGAACAAAGAATATCTGGACATGCTAGGTAAATTTTATGGGGTTACAAAATATCTCATGATTTAACAGTATGTAAATTAGTTGCAGCTCTCAGATATCAGTGATGCCCTGAGTTAGAATATCTGAGTGCTCATTGCTTATAGAAACAGCCACTTGCAAGTCCTTTTAGAAGGAGTATGATATGCAAATTCACATTCGGATGCATCAGTCACAGATAATTAATTTGATGTTGTTTTTCTCTAACTAAACTGTTTGGGGCAAATGAACTAGAGGCTGTGGTTGCCTGGGAGAAACCTCATTGCCAACAAGGCTACCAATTGCAAACGCATTATAAACCACATTCAAACATCAAGTCAATGCATCTTTACCCTCCTATTCTACGTGCTGTCTGTAAAAATAGTAACTTCTTAATCTGTATTTGGACTGATGAGGAAGGAAATTCTGGAGTCAATGCTCTTTGATACTGAGTCTGTAATAGTTTTACACCTCTATTAATTACATTAAAATAACCTAAGAGGTAATGTGCATCACAATCTGTGAGAACATCTGCACACTACCATTTATAATCCATCTGGAAGTCAGAGCAACCTCGATAAGCACAATAAATTTCAAATTAGAGAGAAACTATTACAAAGTTTGCTGACCTTCACAGTCATAAATCCTGTTTGGTCAGGACCATGCCTATTTTGTAATATATCTGTCACATGAAAACTCTACTGTGCAGTTTGAGGCCATTTATATCCCAGCCCATTACTTCTGTAAATAATTTTTAGGATTTTACTCTAGAAAAATATAGGATAATATTTTTAAAATAAAATAGAGTTGAAAATACAGTTTCTCTTTGTAAAAGAGTAAGGATCTGTCTATATAAGTATATATACATCACTTATAATAACTCCCTAACAGAACTGCTATCACTAACAGATAACATGTGCCTTTTCTTCCTCAGCTACCTTATAGAGTGGTGCAGTTTTATTTTTGACATTGCAAGCTTTAAGATTTCTTTTTTTACTCTTCTGTGAACAAATAAAAGTTTCAGTCACTTTTCTAGCACCTTACAATAACACAACTTAAAAGACGATGTTTATATTTTCTAGTTTAGCTTATACATCCATTGTTCTTAGTTGTGTGATGATACAGATGGAATGGAGTTGGAATAAATCTATGCCCCGTGTAGTGCCCATACCCATCACAAATTGGAAACCAACCTTACTGTAAGTGTTACTTGTAAGACTCATCTGTATTATAAGCAGGTTAAATTAAAATGTTTCACAATCAAATAAAATAAAATTAAAACCAAAATAAAATTCAAGAAGAAAAGTAAAATAGAATCATCTAATTTGAAGTGGGTAAATATGCCTGGAGATACTTAATACTAGCACACAAGAAAACTACTTAAAAACTTACTTTATCTTTCTTTCTTTAAAAGTCTTTCACTAAATCTGGAGGCCAGTGCTACAGTCAGCACATTTTGATTTGATTGCAGAGCCAAGTTCTCATTTTCTTAGTAACGGGACTGAACTTTGTCACTATAAAAATCTCTCTTTGCTGCTTACAGTTGTTTGCCTGCTTAAAGGAATATTTCTAGTAGTAAACTTGTGTCCAAGATGATTACTAAAGAGGAAATGTTTTATAAAAACATTGAAGCCCTCCTGCCCACCACGTTTCACCTTGAATTAAAAAAAAAAATCTATTTGTTTAAAACTGATAGATGCTTTAGAATATTTTGATGCATACATTATTTTTTCTCATCTACCCATACGTAGCCCAATTATCTATAAAGCATGTGCAGACAAGCCTGCATACTTCCAGCTGTGAGACTTCTTACAAGTTAAAGTCATTTCATAATGTGCATAGGAGAATGCAGATGACTGTTGCTCACAGATTATGCTATTCATAACAGAACAGTACAGTTCTTGCTGGAGCGTCTTCTCATCTATACATAGTTTACATTTTCAAATGTACTTGCTGCTATCAATGTTGTATCTCAGTATTTGACTATTTAGGTGAGTCATTAGTCATTTCAACCTGCACTCCTGCTTATTTGTAAGGCTGAGTTCACCTTATTCTCTCCGTCAAGAACTTCCAGATAAAAACATGTATCTATCTACCATCAAATGTTAGAAAGTATGTACATAAAAAAATACAGTCAATCTCTTAATTGGGAATCCAACTTCCCACAGACATGATGGTGGCATCCATATACTATTTATTAACTTATAAAGTCAACTTCATTCAGTTCTGGGCTGCTCTTTATGTCAAGTGACTTACTTGACCACATGTAACAAGCTACCATAAAGGATACAAACCAAGAAAACAAAACAAAAAATTGACAGGATTCGCTATAGTCTTTCTCAAATCTCACAACTATGAGATTTTTGCAACAGTGCAAATGCAAATTGGCAAGTGAATCATAGTACATAGTACTCCTTAAAAAAAAAAACAAAGAACAAAACATTATGAAGAGAACATTGCAAACTGTGGGCCTGGGAAAATAGCTAGTTTTATAAAATGCCTTTCACAGTGGCGAGATAAATATGCTAGTTCATCAGTTATGTTCCATTATTCATCATGATAAGTATGCTCTTAGCATACTTGTTATGGTTTAGCCCCAGTCGGCAATTAAGTACCACACAGCCACTCACTCACCCTCCCCCCGATGGGATGGGGGAGAGAATCGGAAGAGCAAAAGTAAGAAAACTCATGGGTTGAGATAAGAACAGTTTAATAATTGGAACAACAACAACAAAAATTGTAATGAGAAGGAAAACAACAAGAGAGCGAGAGAGGAACAAAACCCAAGGGAAAAAAAAAAACAGTGATACAACCTCTCACCACCCGCCGACTGACGCCCAGCCAGTCCCCGAGCAGCGACCGCTACCCCCCGGCCAACGCCCCCCAGTTTATATACTGAGCATGACGTCATATGGTATGGAATAGCCCTTTGGCCAGTTGGGGTCAGCTGTCCTGGCTGTGCCTCCTCCCAGCTTCTTGTGCAGCTGGCAGAGCAGGGGAAGCTGAAAAGTCCTTGACTAGTGTAAGCATTACTTAGCAACACCTAAAACATCAGCATGTTCTCAACGTTATTCTCATACTAAAATCCAAAACACAGCACTATACCAGCTACTAGGAAGAAAATGGACTCTATCCCAGCCAAAACCAGGACAATACTTCTGGGTTTGTATCAAAAGCAAGATTGATTACTTAATCACTGCATTCAGTAATGCCAATATCACCTTGGTCAGTCCTCACACACAACCAGACACTTTGATTCCAGCAGATGACTTCTCCAAGCATTAAAAATGAACAGTGAGTTTTTGATGCCCACCTGAATTGTGTCTTTGCATGGGTTTTCAGATATTTTTACCAGGAAAAAACAAAATCAAAAAAACCCATGGGCAACAATTGCTACCACTCAAGACAGGAAAAAAAGGCAATTAAACACATCCTAAGTGTTACCTGAAATGAAAACTAATTCTGTGGATACACTGGAAACTGGGAAGAGCAATCTATCCTGTAAAAAGGAATTTTGGGCACCTAATTTCATTTAATGCCCTTATTCTCCTTTGCCAGCTTATTCAAATATTCAGTATTGGCAAGCAGATATGAGTACAACTGGTACAGGTACACCTGAAGCAGTGCACATTGGGAGCCAGTGAATGCCCATTTTGCAGTCATTGCATCATAAACCAGCTGAGAAATATTTGCAAACAGGCACTAAAAGCAAATCACAACTGTAACTTTTGGACATCTTCAAAAGAGAAAATCCAGTTGGTTCTCAGGAAACAAATAATAATAAAAACAACACCTAACCCCAAACTCACTCTCCTGCATAAGCTACTAAAGTTTAAAATGCATTGCTGGCTCTTCAAAGAGCCTGCAGTGATCTGAAGCTACAGCTGTAGAGTTAAAACACTAGCACTCCATCTGCATCTGAAAATTTGAATTTGTTTGGGAGCAAACACAGACAAGGGAGTTGAAAGGTCTACTTTTAAATTTGTTCAGTTGAGGGGAATTGTCACAGACTATCAGAGTGCTTCCTTGAAAAACAAACTGTAGGCTCCTACACAGAAGAGAAAGTATTCAGAAGGCCTTAAGTCAATTTTCTCGTAGTTGTGTGAGAAACTGTACAAAAAGGTCATAAACTGTGAACATAGTGAGGTTGTTAATATCCTGAATTAAATAGCCAGCTGAAAAGGTCAAGGTTAGAGTGAAAGGAGAGCAACAAATATGTAATGAAGGTTTGCCTCATAGGAAAGAAGTTACGACTTAGAAATAGTAGCTATCCCCCCTCTGTTGCCCATCCTTATGACTCTCCAGAATTACCCAAGACATCAAACTATGTATTTTTCTAAGACACAGTAGAGAAATGAAGTCACTACTGATTCATGGCTGCTTCAGTGCATCTCAAGAGTACAAACTGAGCTGCCTGTGAGGTAACTTTGCAATCCAAGCTACAGTATTTCTACAGGAAAAAATGCAGAGCATAGACATTTGCTAAAAGAATATGCTGGAATACTATAGCAAGGAAAGAATTCTGGACAATCATGAAAGGCCTTTATTCTTGATTCCAAGACAAGAATGTACCATTAATTACTTAGTAATATTGTGCATTGTGCACTGATTAATAGGCCAGCAAGTATTTAAATGTACCTATTTAAAGGAATTTTCATGGTGCTATATTTTCTCTTAATGAGAGACTGTAAGATGTTTTCAAACATATATTGCTTGAAATACTACTACTTAAGACAGTGAATTTCAAAGTATAATGAACCTCAGATTAGCAGGTGCTGATACGTGGTCTCAGATTGCCACTTAAACACCCATCAGAACGTGACTGCTTTCAGGAGCTGAATTTTTGCAATGAACAGCTATTTATAGACACGGAGCTGTATTTGTCAGCTTAGGAGGCAGGAACCAGCAGGGGGTAAACACAGCAACAGTAATAGCAGTAGTAACAAAATAAATATTGGAAGAAGTGCCAGTCATTCTGTTATAGCAATTTAAGGACTGTGTTACAATCCTCCAGAAAGGTTATCACGTTTAATATGAATGCGTGGCTCCCTTCTCAAAGGCAACACGGATATCCAAACTTTAACCAAATCTATTTCCTGACAGAGTAATTCCATTGAGTTAAAAATCTGGCCTGGTGCTTTTGAATTTGAACAGTTTAATAAAACTACCAGGATCTGTAGTCCTCACTCTGTATATGACCTTGCCTTTGTGTACATTGTTTTAGTGCCTATATCTGAAGCATTATGTTTTGCCTTCAGGATGCAAAAAATTTCTACCTATAGTTGACTCTGCAAGGCAGTGTTTCAGTGAAGCATTGTTCACTTGTAACCCTTTATTCATTTCTACACTATAACTCTTTTCCTCAACAGCTTGCTATAAACTTAGGACATATTCAGTATATCAATTGCTGGGCTCAAAACCTATTGAACGGCACACCAACATCGATTGCATTAGGGTTCCTTGTAACAATTAGGTGAAGATAAGAAAGGGTTTTTTTCTGGTGGCCTGAAATTAAATCTGAATAACTGGCAATCATCTTTCTTGAAAAAGTTGATCAGTGTGTAACACACTTTGCACATTCACAAAGGCTTTTGAACCATTACCTTTTCTTGTAGAAACTACCTTGTTTTGAGCAGGTACAAGGTGATAGCTAAAATTTCTGCCTTCTCATACTTGTAGAGCTTCAGGAAGGAGGCAGCTCTCCCTACCTTCCTAAAGCTATATGATGGATGTTGAAGTAAGAATACTTGTGTGAACTTGGCCAGATACCTTTAGATCTCCTTTATAAGCAGATTCATTGTGGTGTTTAAAAAACAAAAAAAATCACCTTTTTGTTGGAAAAGAATTTTAAGCTAAAATATAGAAAAACCACTCTTATGACAAAACCCAGAAAGTTAATATGGAAAACATATCTGTAAAACCAACAGCTGTAATAGGCAAGATTTTCTTCTGTAAGAAAGTTTAAATGAGCATGTACACTGAAGTAGCTCTGTATGACAGTTGCATTTTTGTGTACACCATTAACAGTTATTTTTCTTGTGGAGTTCAAAAGAATAATTATGTCACTTAAAGGTAATGGTAAATCCTCAAATTTGACAGATTCTTGTCAAACCAAATCATATACTGATTTTTTTTATAGTGAATTATTAAAGAATGTCTGCATTACTCTCTCCTATCTTGCCTCCTGCAAGCCTGAAATGGTCTTTCAGGTATACTTATGTTCCAAAAAGTCTACTTTCAGTTCTTCCCAGGGCTCCACACAGCTAAGATTTTTTGATCACAGCCTGCACAGAGACAGCTGAAGAAACAGGACCTAGATTCAGAATGGTTATAAGTAGACAGCAACATAACTATAGAAAACACATGTAAGTGATACTGTGGACTTTACTATTCAAATCCTGCCGGCAGAACCAGATCAAGAGTTTTCAGCAGTGCCTTGCTCCTCCTGCTGCTGCTAGGAGAAGCAGTGAGCAGTGCCCATTGCTCCTGATGCCACATGGGCAGCTGCTGGGAGAAGCCACCCTCCAGCTCTTGGCAGCAGCTCTGTCCTGCACCACCAGCAGCTCCGGGACATGAGCAGGAGCTGGACACTGGCTGTTTGTGCAGGTTATACTGCTGGAAAAGTCGGGTTCATTCTACATAGACAAAGTCAGGTGGAAAGCCATCATGCCCTCTGGCAGACTGCCACTCTCAATAGCCCCTGCCTTTGTCTAACCCTTTCTTTTTTTAAATCTTAGGCTAGAAGCTGTGCTAAAGGTGTACATTTTTAGAGGTCAGAGAATTCAGTTTGCAAAGGACTGTGCATTCTACCTGCATGATTAAAGCTGAAAGGGCCACGTGATTATATTTTGTGTGTTCACTGAAATCTTTAGAAGCCATCATTCCCAGTAAATGAGACAACACAAAGTGACTCTCTAGCCTCGTGATAGTATGATTTAATTTAAAATTATCTTGTTTTGTATTTTTTGTTAGAATTAGGCCACTGTTCTTCTCCTTTTCCTCGGATGACTATATGAGACCTACATTTTTCCTAAATTCATAGCACCTTTTGAAAGAAAGATTTTCAGTGAAAGGAGTTAAATGGTCCTTTTTTTTTTTTCAATTATTTTCAGTAAATTCCTGCTGTTCCAACATTAAATAAAATTTGCTATTAATGATTCTGTCTGTAGGTGGCCGATTGCATTTGGCATTTAAAAAGTCACAAGGAAACATGTCTTTCCTTTAACGTCTCACCATCTTTTTCTCCTCTAATCAACATATAGGTGATTGTTTCATTATAAAGCAACTAGCTAGAGTACTAATTGTTTCTCAGGCTGCTGAAGTTACTGTAGCTTTTTCTTTATTCCAAATTTTCAAACACATAGATTTTTTTCTCCCTTTCACTCCCCCAGAAGAGTAAAAATCTGATATTCTGATAATTCTTCTGGAAGACTGAATGCAAGATTTTGGAAGGCTCTTCAGCTATATGCAGTAACACTGAAACAGAACAGCTGAAGAGCTTGCAGTATAGCTGTCTCTTGGCAGTAATCATTTATTCCAGCTGAATGCTAACAGCAATCATTGACTTTAACTGAATGCTAACAATCCTTTCTTGAGACACAGTGCCATTATCCTTCTATCTATTGCCTGCAGCAAAGTCAATACAGTGCTTCTAAAAATAATAATAATAATAAACCTTTCCTTTTTAAGAATTACATGCTGCAAACTCGTTTAAGGTTGTACATTTTGAGAGGTCAGAGAATTTAGTATGTGAAGGGCTACGTACTCACACTCACATGCTTCTGTTCTGCAAGATACTGAGCCTGAGTCAACAACCCTGAATTTGGCTCAGTGGCCTGTGTCACTGACAAAACCCATAGCTTACTACTACTACATTACTACTGTCTGTAAGTCTCTTCTGACCGTGCATTGCCTTTTGCAATACTCTGGTTATTGTAGGAAGATCTACTCTCAAGGGCAAGACTGCTATAAACTGCACCAATCTCTACTGTCTGGTTGGTTGGGAACCAAGATCTCAAAGCTTAAATATATGCCAACTATACCAGTGCATCAGAGTTTGTTTTGGTTTCTTTTGCCTTTTTTTTTTAAAAAATACATCTTCAGATATAAATTTTCTTAAGTGAATTTCCATCTTTTAAGCAGTAAGTTCACCAGAATAAACACATGAACTTCTCATGACTGTATCCATCTCACAGACCATATTCTCAGTTTAAATTATGTACTTCATTACTCATTTTTAATCTCAGATATTTCTGACAATTCTGAAAATAAAGATATTATTGAAATATCTATTAGTCACCATCATTACCCAGGAAGATTCATATTAGAACTGTACTACAGAAAGAGTCAAACAGACCAACGAAGAAGCAAAGAAATCCTTTCACATGAGTAAAGTTGGATTTTATATAACTGGTGCAGAAGCAGTTTACCCAGCTTCCAGTCTGAGTCACAGGTGCTGTAGTGCAGGTATAATACATACAAGACCACCTATACATCCTGGTGCATTATGAGTGACCCTTAATTGACCAACTTATTTACCAGCTGGAACAGGAGTTTTCTGTTGGAAAACAAGCCATTGTGCTGTGCTCTGCCCCTACCCAAAGCTTAAGCAAAGTTTAGCTTGTATTGGCCATACCAATTAATCTGTTTCTGCTATTGCCAGCTATAAATCTAATTTACATTCTGTATTACATGAGAGAGAAATACATTTGCTCTTATGCCTTTCAAAAATACAGTATGTTCCACACTGGGGTGGTGAATAGCTCATTGCCTAGTTAACCATCCATGAACACTGATATTTGCCAGCATTCCAGGCAGTCAGGCATGCCTGGTTCAAGGCTGTTTAGAAAAGATTTGGAATAACATTAAGCAAATAAATGCAGCACTTCATAAAACATTAATGATTGTCATAAGCAATAGAAAACATTATCACATAGAACAAAACAATGGGTTTAAAATGCCCACAGAGAGAGATGCAATACCAGTTTAATTTGCAAACTAAATATGCTTTGGAGAATTATCTTACAATGATCAATAAGGTAAGAGGTTTGACAGGTGGCCAAGTTGGGGCAGCCTTTTTTCAAGTTCTGTCTGACTGTGAGCCAGGTAGGGAATCGCCTGCTTCATAGATAAGAGCTTACTTGCAGGGGTTTTCCCTATAAATGTGAGTTACTGGTCAATAACAGGAATAAGAGTTTCATAGTCATGGATTAAGGTAAATAGACCTGATGGTATATTGTGATTTGAGAAGAAATAATGGCATTTTCCCTTCCTTTTTGCTAGTTAAAGTTAGTTCAAGAAGTAACTTTTGTTAAACTATAGCTTGATTAGCAATATCAGTTTAAAATCAGTCTCCTGAGACAGGACAAAAAGAGGATCAGTTAGAAAAAAAATAGCTGTATAAGGTTACTGCAAACAGCAGCAACATAGTGTTATTTTTAGTAAGCATACTTTTAATTTTATTTGTTGATGACCAGTCTTATAGATAATAATATGGAATACGCAGAAGATATGTAATTCCTTCTCAATGGACTTCGTAATCTAAATTAAACAGACAATGGAGCCAAGATTTCTAACGGAGTAACTGAAAATCCCCAAATGAGTATGGCTGATACAATCAACTAAACACTAATGCCACTCAGCATCTAATATGAATTGGTGGAGCATGCAGAAGGAAGGTTCTCTCAGATGGAAGAGGCAACACAGAAGAAAAAATTCCCAGTGACTTATTTTATGAACAACCAATTCTGCCAAAAAACAGACAAGATACAGACAACCTGTGAGGTAAGAGATCTGCCAAGTAGAAAAAAAATATTAGAAGGAAATAATATGAGAAATGTAGTTGGTAATGTATTTTAATGTGCTTTTCAGTGTAAGCAACCAAATGGTGATGGGTAAGGCTGTGGCCACAGATTAACAGAAGAAAGTGGAATGACAATGGATTTAGATGTGTTAAAGGTGCTAACCTGGATTTGTGTTCTAGCTCTACTGCAAAATTTCTCATAGCCTTCAGCCACTCCCCATCTCCCTGTACTCTACTCTAGAAATAAAGGCAGTTGTAATTCCCTACCCACAAGTGGTGAATGGAGTCAAATCCAGTTGGCAGCCGGTCACAAGTGGTGTTCCCGAGGGCTCAGTATTGGGGCCGGTTCTGTTTAATATCTTTATCAATGATCTGGACGAAGGGATTGAGTGCACCCTTTACTTGCACATCTGCAAGTAAACTTGCAGATGACACCAAGTTGGGCAGGAGTGTTGATCTGCTTGAGGGTAGGAAGGCGCTACGGAGGGATCTGGACAGGCTGGATCGATGACCTGAGGCCAACTGTATGAGGTTCAACAAGGCTAAGTGCTGTGTTCTGCACTTGGGTCACAACAACCCCATGCAACGCTACAGGCTTGGGGAAGAGTGGCTGGAAAGCTGCCAGGCAGAAAAGGACCTGGGAGTGTTGGTTGACAGCCGGCTGCACATGAGCTAGCAGTGTGCCCAGCTGGCCAAGAAAGCCAATGGCATCCTGGCTTGTATGAAAAATAGCATGGCCAGCAGGACTAGGGAAGTGACCAGTACTGGTGAGGCCGCACATCAAATACTGTGTTCAGTTTTGGGCCTCTCACTACAAGAAAGACATTGAGGTTCTGGAGCGTGTCCAGAGAAGGGCAACGAAGCTGGTGAAGGGTCTGGAGCACAGGAGGAGCGGCTGAAGGAACTGAGGTTGTTTAGCCTGAAGAAAAGGAGGCTGAGGGGAGACCTTATTGCTCTCTACAACTACCTGAAAGGAGGTTGTAGAGAGGTGGGTGTCAGTCTCTTCTCCCAAGTAACAAGTGATAGGACAAGAGGAAATGGCCTCAAGTTGTGCCAGGGGAGGTTTAGATGGGATATTAGGAAAAATTTCTTCACCAAAAGGGTTGTGAAGCACTGGAACAGGCTGCCCAGGGAAGTGGTTGAGTCACCATCCCTGGAGGTACCTAAAAGATGTGTAGATGTGGTGCTTAGGGACATGGTATAGTGGTGGACTTGGCAGTGCTAGGTTAAAAGTTGGACTTGATGATCTTAAAGGCCTTTTCCAACCTAAACAATTCTATGATTCTATGATTCCTATTGAAAAGTAATGCTTTATTTTGTTGTTTTCCTTCTTTTAGATTCTTCAACTCTCTGGTAACATACATCTAATAAGTCAGAAAATCTAGGGAACAATTTCACAAGTGCAGCCAGTCTCCATTTCCCTCAGAATACTATCATTTAGGAAAAAAAAAGGAAAAAAACCCCAAACCCAAAAACTTACACAGCTGCTACTTTTATTTCATGACAAGTTTCTCACTGTTCCTCATTCCCTGATGGTTAATAGACATACTCTGTGATAAATCACTACAAGAAAATTAACTGCCTTTCATTGGTTACAGCATTTGCATCTGAAAGGGAGTTAGGTGTTTCTGTGGAAAGAGGGTAAGGTTTTGACACGGAGAGCTTGTTCTCCACTTAATGTTTTTGGGTTGGAGAAAGGAGTCCTACACAACTTATATTTGAAGCAATGAGGAGAGAAGCATCTTTGTTTTTAAATTCAGGTATCATCTTTAATTCTATTTTATTTTTCTAAGCAGAAGTTGTGCAAAGCTGCAAAACAGACAACTGGAAAACAAGTACCTTTTGGAGAGTTTAGACTGTAGTCAAAATACAGTAAGAGAGCCACTAGAAGCAAGGCACTTTTCTCAAGAGCAGGTGGTGGTATTCCTCTGTGTCCAAGAGCATTATCATCAGGAAGTACTCCATGCTGTAGAGTTGCGTAATATCTTTATGAATTCAGGCACCCTCCTCTATGCGCCTTATTATAAATTGTTAAAAACCATGAGTCATTTCCTCATCAATATTCATTTGTCAAGCACAGTGTCCTACTTACTTCATTATATCTGGTAACTAAGGATCTAAATGCTCAATAGGTGAGAAAGAGGTATGGTGAGTTCTTAAACTAGGTCCTGTCCTGTTCATATGCATATCACCAGGCTGACAGGCTACATTTCATACATGCTTCATTTTTTAGGTCCTTATGTTTATTTACCATGAGGCTAATTCAGCACGCATTCAAATTAATAAGCATGATTTTGTCAAGGTCAGTAGGTTTCAGACTGTGGCCTAAATGCTCAACTTCTTGTCATTGTTTTCCTATTAAAATCAGAGTTTAAATAGAAGCTCAGCATTTCAGACACTTGAGTCATGACCAATTTCATTCCCCTCAAGGGTGGATCATCCACTTTTCTAGCACTGACTCATTCTGTACTTCTGTCCTTCCTATTTTTTTCCCTCCTTAAAAACATTAACTGAATGTGAATAGGTGGAGGTTTTTAACTCCAAGCTTTTCCCTTCCCACAGCTCATTTCTACAGTAACATCTAATTTACCAGCTGCTCTGGTCACTAACACAATAAAGGTTTTGCCTAACAAAGACAAAATCTGGTCCATTGTTTCTTGGCTATCTTACTTTTGTTGCAATCACATGCAGTACCCTGTCCTCTCCTGCATAAACACACTCCCCGGGGTCTAAATAATTTAAATCAGTGTTGATACATTTTTTTATTATTCATAGTCAGTTCCCCCTTACTGAAATATTTGTGTTTCACATTTTAAAGTGCTTTGCAACATAAGTATTGGTTTTTCAGTATGAGTACTAAAAGTTCAGTACGAGTACTAAGTTCAGTACAAAGCACTTCTAGCTTGGGTTTATTTGATTTGTTACCCAGTTGATATCTAGGTAATATAAATCCTTTCAAATCAGGTATGGTATCTTGCAGTATGAATTACTTTTACAGTTAGTGCAAGATTATTCATTCTCATTTTGTTTAGCTTCTGGGATCTCAGGCAAACATTGTTAGCGCCATTTAATTTCTGATTCTGTGAACACTGATATTAATACTAAAACTCACATATTTCAGTGTTTATAGGGTATTGTGAATCTTTTTTTAAACAGATAACTGATTAGAATTTCTCTGAAGGGGTTGGAAAACCGGGGCGGGGGGGGGGGGGGGGTGGGTTTGTTTGTTTGTTTGGGATTTTGTTTTGTCTTTTTAACAATATGATGAAGGAAAACCAAAGGAAAATCAAACAAAAAGGGTGACAAAACATTATCCAGTGCAGTACACAATCTATATGAGCAACTGGGGGGCAAGATTTTAACCAGAAGAATTAAAGAGATGGAGAACAGTTTATTCAACACTGCAGAAGAGACAAAGATATAATCATGTCAACTTTAATGCAAAACTCCTCATGCTGTAGCTATTGTACCATAAAGAACTCTTTAGTTAAGGCCTTCTGTAGTTGTTTTTAAATTGGAAGTAGATTTTAAAAATCATTACATACCTCATATTATGTACAAAGTAGAACCCTGTGATTTTTTTTTTCACATAGAAATAATGAACACATAGAAAGAAATTAAGAAACTGTCTATTGAAGAGCATAAATCTATAAAATCAGGATATGCATACCACATGCCAGACACTCAGCTACTAGAAAGCAGTGTGGATCCATGGAAGACAGCTCAACTACATTTACATCAGTGGAAAATCAGCACTAAAATATGAATTGTAAAAGGTTGCACTGGAAATAGAGGGAAAATTCCTAGCTAACAATTATTCTTTCTGCAAAATAAATCTATTTTCCTTCATTTCCCCACTTTAATATAAACAGTTGGCTGAATACACCTCATAAGATAATGAGTAGTATTCTCCCTGAATCTATGGTAGTATGCAGGCAAGAGGGCCCACGTTCTTTGTGCAAAGCAGTACTAACCGATAAGGAATTTTCTAACCACCACCCCCCAAAAAAACCCCAACGAAACCATGGAAAAATATCCTTTCAACTGCTTGCAAGCCAAAAAAATTACTCTAGCTTTCATGAAAAACATTGTTCTCAAACTCTTTAGAGAAAATGAAAATCTACACTTTGTAAAATTTACTCTCATTACTCATTTTGTACGGAAGCAACTTCTCTCCACCATCCCATTTTCTTTCTGCTTCTCCTCACAGGTCCCCCTGGAATTAATAAATGTTACCTACCAAAGGTGCATCTTAATTTGCTATTCTGAGTGAGAGACATGGCATTCCAAATTTTAATAAACTGTTTGTCAGATCAAATTTACATCCACAAAATTTTACAAAATGTGATGCAAATCTCCTATCTTTGGAAAGTCTCAGTAGGTTCTGCAGCATGCCTCTGGCAATAATTTTTTCTTTTTTCACCCACATATTTTAGTTCATGAAATGTATGTTGGGTCAAAACTTTTTAAAGAGATTTGTTGAACAGAATCTTTATTTCTAGGTGTCTCCCCAAACCTCTGCCTCCTGGCTTATTTCAGATAAATTAGCTTAGCACTTGTCTGTGACCTGGTTTCCTGCAAGTTTCCTACCTGAGAGGTAGAGAGGTGTCAAAAAATAGTGACATCCCACTGGTGATGTTTAGCCTCCCACTTTATGACTGACTTCTTGCTCATATATTGTTTGATCACTTCTGCTTGGGGCACACACATTATTCCAGTGAAGACATACAGGCATCAGAGGGGCAAATTGCCTAAATATTATTCAGGCAGTAAAAATCTAAAATGTGGAACCCATGGCAATGTAGTAAGTTACTGCTGGAGCACAGTGAAAAGGGCAGATACCTTGAGGACAGGGACACAAAGTGGAAGGGGATGTACAGTTACTTGTAAATGCAATGAAATACACAGTCCAAAAAAATAAATAAATGTCAAAGACAAAGCTACAGTGACCTGAACTTATTATTACAAGTTCTTGAAACAGGTAAAGCTAGAAGGCATATGCTAATAGTGCAGTGAGAATCACATGCTAAGGCTAGAATGTGTCACTGCTATCAAACAGTATTAACTGCTTAGACTTTTAAGTATGTAGTCCTGTAAGCACTGGCACGAAAAATTCAGTTTTTCAATAACTTGTATCTTGTGACTAACTGTCTTTTCAAAACTGAATTGTTCTAATGCTGTAGTGGGAGTGCACTCTTGATTACACATCAAAGAGTCCACACATTGTGAAAATCCCAGTCATGGCAGGTTTGATCACTGTTCTTGTCAAGGTTTATCAGTCAGCGTTTTGCAGGCTTCATTGTTTTACCTAGCAAAGGTATTTACAAAACAATTCATTCTTTAAGACCTCTTCTCTCATACTGAGATGGAATTAGCTGGTTGCTTCACAATGTCTCTGATATGGATAATATGGATACACATGATAAAAAGTATATAGGCATTACTTGCTTCAGAAGCAAGAGTAAAAAGGATCCTAGACCATGAGCAGCTGAGGAAGCTCCTAAAGACTCTCAGTACTGCCCTCACTGTAAGTGATTTACTCCTATGAACCACTGCTAAATTTATCACCCTTTTAATGGACAACTTCCTTGCCTGTAAAATAGTTGACAAGCTTCACTTTCGATCAGGATAATACCTAAAGTTTAATTTTGGATCTTATCAGTGCACATATTATAGGTTAATTTTCTAGTCATATAGTGGATTTTCCCCAGAATTATTTTCATGCTAATTGTGATACATATCACCTTGAATCTCTTATTATAAAAGTACTGAATATTTTTTTAAAAAAGCAATAATTACAAATTTATATATCTATAAGTAATTAATTGAAATTATAATTTAGGATCAAAGACTCCCCAAGAAGAAGTCATAAAAGACACTGAACATACTCATTTTCATCAGATCATATTCCCACTTAGAGTATGTAAGCTTGGTGACAGCTGCCGTCACTCCAAACCTGCCTACACTGATATGAAAAGGAAGTACCAGAAAGTAAGTTTTCTAACTTAAAGTTACCCCACCCTCCGAATATTCATATTTATCTCTGAAATCTGTCATTTTTCTGAAAGGTGTTATAATTTATTCTGCTCCTGCCATGTTTATCACAACTAGCTATCAAGAGCTATCACAACTAGCTATTTAATAGCTATCAAGAGATCATATTTTCATTGCTCAATTTACAGTCCAAGTATACTTTCAATTATGGCTGACCAGTTGAACTGAAAAAAGACTAAGGAAAAGAACTGCTAGCTCCTCTCTTCCTATCCAGTGTCAGAGCAATTAAGCAAGTCTAATTCACCACAGTATAATCAATTAAAGATCTTTTAATGACTCAGATCTCCTATTTACAACCTCAATGCCATAAATTAAAAAAAATAAATAAATAAATTTTCAAAAGATTAAAATTAATCTTTCTTAAAAAACAGAAAAGTGGATTATTTCTCTCAGCAACTTAAAACACACACTGGCTAAAATACTCCAAAGCCTCAAACTTCTAATTATTGGAGGATACAGTAATCTACAATAATAAAAGTTGCACATTTGTAAAGAGAAAAAACGGTGGCAACCAAACTAGAAGCATACAAAAATGTGGACTAGCAAACATAGAGACCATTGTTTAAATGTTTGGCTCAATCCTTTCAGGTTGATCAATAGCAGATTCATTAAAAATGAAAGATTTGTCTCTAATGGAGCTAGACTTCATTCTAAAGAAATCATTGTAGTACCATTTAAAACATAAAAGGCATTTAGGGGAATTGTTCTGTATTGCCTTTGTTATTTAAAATTATTCCACTTTTACATCCGAGTGATTTATAGCTTTTGTTAAATGCAGGGGAATAGGGGCCACAAATCTAGGTACTAGTAAGCTTTTCCTTCTTCCTCTCTGATTGCCATTTCCTGGTTAGAGCTTCATTACTTTAGCAAACAAAAACAATTTTTGTAAAAACATTGTCAAACTATTTACATTAACAAATAAACTTTAAATTTTTTCTTGTTAATATGTCTTTATTTGCTCTACAAAAATAATGATACTGTGCATACAGTCTGATATATTGTACATAAATCAGACTACTGAACATTTCTCCTGATAATTAAATGGAATGTAATAGCTTCCTAATTAAGCTTAACCTTCCCAGTCTCCAACAGAAGTAATTTTCATGATTCAATAACCAAATGAAAACAATTTTAGTGTATACTATCATGAAAATTTTACATACATAAATGTTGAAATTTTACAAAGAGAAGCTTGAATAAGCAAATATAATTTACTTGCACCAAGTTCTTTTTCCTTGAATACAAATTTAGTCATTATTAAAAACATGTCATTTCTTATTGGGATGAATGGCACTTTGATTTTGATTTTAATTTTTGTAATATCTTCCTGAATGTTCTTTAATCCAGTATATGATTTAGTTACATCTTATTAGCAGATAATTTTGCACTGCAGTTTAATGCACCTTAAAACTCTGACTTGTATTTATTAGTTTGATTGTTTCTGAGACAGTGACACTTTCATTAATTTTGCAATTAGTGTAATATATTACATAGGCTTGTGAGCTACTGAATTTTATTTTGCACTTTCTCTGACTGTTCGATTTGCTTTTCAGCCCTTATTTTTTACCCCTCACAGATAACTTTTCTCTCTCCTGGTGTTTTTCATTCTTTTATTCCTGCTTCCATGACCTCTACTGGTATTTTCCTTGTATTACACCACATATTTAGCTTACTGAATCAACTGACATCGTACAGGACATGGCAAACACCTGTTAGTCTTCTATTATTGTGATTCTTTGTGTTAAAGGGTCCCCATACCACACATCCCTTTTACTCGAATTTTCATTCATGAGGTGGCAAAACTGATGGCACCTCTCTATTCTTTGTGATGATTCTGTATTACCTGTGCCTCACCTAATTCTTAAGGCATTTTAACCATATAAGCACTACATATTAATAAATATGAATCCTTCCATACATATCATCCTCACTTTTTTACACTGGTGTAATGGAAAATTCCGATTTTGGCTTTCTAGCAGGTTTCTGAGGAACTACTGATTATGTTCTGATCTCTCACTTTGTACTGCTCAGACTTGCTAAGCAAACACTAATGCTTCATATCCAGTGAAAACCCACAGTGTTGCTGTAGTAGGGAGTAGGTAATCCTTGATGGTGTTTCATCAGTGGTGAAGCAAAACACTGATAAAACAGACAAAAAAGGCTCCTTTATACAACAGAGAAAGAATAGAGGAGACAGAAACCCTGCATGACCTTGAAGAAAAGCCAAAAAATTAGAGATGTAGGTTCTAAGACCTTGCCAGAAAGTAACTTGAAATAAGAAATTGTTGTTGACTGTATGAGTCCTGTTTTTAAGAAGGCAACAACTGAATGATGTTCCTTTAAATTGTCTATGTGCCAGATCAATCATCTATTTACTCAGTCTTAAATATCGCTACTTATGCAAGAAGTTTTTTCAACCTAACTGACAAGAAAAGAAGCTGAGGGTGTACAGGGAGATAGATGGCAGATACAGAAGAAAAAGGAATAGCTAGGTTAGGGACAAGGGAGAAGTGATCCATTGCAGAAAAGTAAGATAATGGGTTAGCACCAGGGATATACGTACAGGCATAATATTCCCAAAATCAATTGAGGTGGCCTAACTCTGTCTTGTTAAAGGCACAGAAAATTCTTGCAACACATTTCTGAAAATGCAGTGCTAATTACATAATTCTAAGGTATTGTTCTGTTTGCTTATTTAAACTTATAAAACCTACTGGTATAAAAACACCTAGTTATCATTGAATAAGATTTCAGGAACACAAGGTTCTGTTCTATTACTCATGTGCTTTAAATGAGCCATTTTCTTTCTTGGTGCTGTTCTTTACCCTGTTTCAAACCCGCCCTTGTCACTTCCAGTTGCCTGCTTTTCACCTAAATTGCAAGATTCGGGGGAACTGCATCTGCCATGTGGCTGTACCTCACCCTGAAATGCTCTAAAATTTTCCATGAGCAAAATTTGGGGGAGCTAAAATACTGACTTTTTTAAAATCAAGATGAAGTTATGTTGGAAGGCTACCAATTGGGTTCATCCACAATTTGAAATTATCCATCCACATGCAATTCTCTTTTTGCCCACAGATTTTCTATAGGATCTCCTAAAACTCACTTCATGCAGACTGTTTCTAAAATGGATGATAGAAATACTGCCTTTTATTAAACTCAATCTTGGTGTCAGATCTGCCTTGCCACTAGATGACTCCTTAGTATCTTCTCCCATTGGATTTGGCAGTATTTGAGGTCATATGAAATAGTAATAACAATCAGCAGTTTGAGAATCAAGTACATCAAGTTTAAAGGAAGATGCCAACGATCATTTACTACAGCAAGAAAAATACAATCTCATTTGAAGAAATGGTTTAGCAATACACTAAAAGTAGTATGTAAAGAATAAGCATTTATTTTAGTCCTTTAGTGCTTAGGTTACAAAACCAGTTTTTCTTTCTTAGTGTAAATGATAGCCACACCTGGAAAAATTGCTGTATGAAACAACAGGCTTTGGCACGTGAGCTTTCAGTGGAAATTAAAAAAGATATCTCAGTTATCGTGTAACAAGATAACACTAGAAGTCGCACAATGAGAATTAACCCAACAATAACCACAGTAAAAATATAAACATTTTTAAGCATTCAGAAAGCTATTTGAAAACAAAGTTGCTATTTTTGGATCCTGGCTTAGATTAGCCTTTTTTCTTGCTTGAATTGCAACTGTAGAATTTTCTACTCTGTTCTGCCATGTACACGCACACACACACACACACATCTACTGTGTGTCTGCTAACATATGGTGTTTCACTAATTAATTGCTAGCTATCAGCCAGGCTCCTACTGCTCATATCAAATGTGAGCACCCTCCAGAATGTTTCACAATACTGATCATTTCACAGATTCACTGCAGTAGCCACTGTATGGTCAGAAAGCAGTTTTCCATGAGAGAAATGCAATAAGTATGTCATCATTTAAAATCTGGGTCTGTTGTTTTAATATTGCAGGTTCACTGTTACATAACAGGAAAACATCAGAATAAGTGCATGCTAATAAATACCTGCAAATGGAAAAGCTGTAGTAGTTCAGCAACCTGGTTCCTCTGATGAAAGCAAAAGTATGGACAACACTGGGACAAATCAAGCCCATAAACTTTCAAGACAGCTTTTTAAAAGGGATATGCCTTAGTGTTTGGGTTCTTTTTTTTCCTAGTAAATAAGCTACTGAAATGCCCATATTTTATTTATCATTAGACATGAAAGTTATTTCTGCATAAGCTTTTAGGTATTGTATAACGTCAAGTGGCTCTTCCAGTTCTCAATGTAAAGTAGATTTGGTGATGACGGAGTAACTCCCTTCAGCTGTTGTTACCTTCTACTAGTGGGTTCATCTTACTGAGCAGCAGTTCCAGAGTTACTTGCTAAGTGACATGGCTAGGAACTCACACAACAAAGCACAAATATCATATCCCAATCAAATGTGACATTAGTGTACTGGAGGAAGCATGGCCCTCTTTATACCTTCTCAACCATGCATTTTTCAAATCAAGGCACAAGTACAATAGTAACAGCCTGAAACACTAGTGAGGGGAAGAAGCAGTTGTGGACTCCATTCACTGGAATCAAAAGTGAAAGTTCTGTTTCCTAATGTATTTTTTGGAGAACATTTCATATGTGACTCTTGCTTATGCATTTAGGTGTTCATGGCACTTGAGGGCAATTTAATTTCTTCTGCATTGACCTTATAGGTGATACTGTGTCTGTACTAGTAGCTTAAGAAAGGGTCCATGCACATGTTCAGGTATCTGCGCACCCATGCACATGCTCAGGGATCTGCATGCAGCCAGCTATGTCATTATATTCAGGTTTGTTTCAACATGAGACACCAAGTAAACCTACAGCTTCATCAAGATTTAATTTAACTTGGCATATGAGATTTTGCAGCTCTGTCTAACGTATAGAAGGATCTGTTTGAAACTGAGCAGGCAGTACAGGATTAATCTTCCAATATGCAAACATTTCAGACAATTGACAAATAGAAAAAGAAAAGCAACATTATTGCCCTGAAAAGGGTTATCAGAAGTAAGTCAAGTAATATATGGTACTAAAGTCTGTCAGGCCATTATTCTACCTAATACCATACATTGGTATGAAATAAAATAAATTATTCAGAAGTGCTTCAAAGGAAAACACATACAGAGTTTTAATGAGCAAAGAAAAAAATAACTTGATAAGAAAGAATCTTCCTGCCCATGCACTGTATCAATTCTTTGTACTGCTCAATCATAGGAAGTGTGGTATCCAGACCTGAAGAGCAATGAATAGTAGTGACCACAGTAATGACACATTACGGAACTATAAAACTATGTGTTGGTGTAATCCAATCCAAAAAGAACGTCTGCAGATGCTGACACTGGCATTTGATGAAGTAATTATCCATGGCCTTCAGAGCCCAGAACTGCATGAAACTTGCCAGTCACGGGTCAAAATAGAAAGACTTTCCAAAAGTGAGAATGAATTCCAGATTAAGCCTCCAAAATTGAAGGATTTTTGTCCCTACCAAAATACCATACTTTTCATGAGAAAAACTATTCAATTCTATTGTCTGTTCCTCAGCATCTCACTGACATGGTTATAGGATAAAGTTAAATCACGAAAAAGACTTGGCACTATTTTTTAATACAAAATATTTTTCATTGTGCAAAACAGTCGTGTCTGTATCTCGTTATGATAAATTCTAGCTAAATATAAACTTTATCTTCTTGCAATTGAAGGTTTTATTAATAGAAGCATTAACATGACTTTAATTGTAGCATCAAGGTTATAATTATGAATATTTTATGACTAAACAGTTTTCAGAGGGATAATAAGATAACCAAAACTATTATTTAATGAAAAGCGGTGAATTACTGACAAGTAGGAGAACTGCCTTTAGAATTGGAATACAGTTACTGAATATAATTAATAAGTCACAATAGTCTCAAAGAAGCTTTGAGATTTGTATTGTTTTCCTTTAAATGATATAAGTCCTTTGGCAGCTAAGTAACAGAATGCGCAGATAAGAAGTGTGACACAAAGAACTGTTACCTTAAGAAAGGGCTTAAGAATTGAATGGAGGTGCTGCTTAGACTGTAGGAAGGTGAGCATGCTCTTTTCCAAAGATCACATTTACTTTGAGTCCAACTCCATCAAAGACAGTATGTTAGGGAGGTTGAAGAAAAAGAAGAAAAAAAAAAAAGAGAAACACCAGTCTATGAACTAAGGCCAATTCACTGTGCTAAAACAACAAGTGATTATGTAAGGAATGAACAACAATGCCCACAATCAGAAGAGCAAGTTCAGGCAAAATAGCAAGCACCAATGAATTGCAGCTCTTTCCATACCAGCTGATTAAGACTGGGGTTTTCAAAGAAGCCTTAGTGTCATACAGTTCAATGCAAACTCACATTATAAAACCCTTTTAGATTGATCCGTGAACCTCATTGGTCTTCAAATTTTGACATTGATATCCTGAATAGTCTGGCTGTTTGATCATAGTCTGCATTTGAGGATTAACACACCCATCTTCCCAGAATCTGCAAACATAGACTAGGATTCATTACTACTACACGACTAAATGAGAATCCAGCCACTCCAGTTTTAGAAAGAAAATTCTCAAACACTGTGTATGAAGCCTGTTTCCTAGGACTCCAAGGTGGCCATCTCTAAAAAAACTGTTTGATTTTGAAAACTTAACATTTGTTCCTGTTTTCAAGCTCCACCTATTGACATCCTATGAAAAAGTTCTATCTAAAATCCCTTCTAGCCTTTGACAAAGAGTGCTACCTTTTACAGTATAGTATGGGTAGCTGATCTGAAACAGATGAGAGACAATATAAGATGAAAATAGATTGGTACTCTGCTTCTATGACTGGCTTGTTAACCCTTGATAATACGACCATGATAATACAGGAAAACATATATGCATCATTGATAAAAAGCACTGGCTGCTATACACACAAATAGTAACAAATGTTCAAGTACACTGCTTTGTTCTTAAAGAGGGAATTACAACAGTAAAACAGGGTTTTTTTAAATTATTCATGTACTTAGTCCGACAGATATCCAGGTCCATTGTTAATGGCGGAAAATTTTCTAACATTTTTTAAATTCCACTGAAAGATGGATGGCATATTAAAGATAAACTGTTCTAAATGTGTTTGCTTTACTTTTTTTAAAAATTTTTGAGCAGTATTTAAAAAAATGTAGACTAACCTGTTCTGATTAGGGGACAGTCAGTTTCAAGGAAAACAATGTCATCAACATCTCTTTTGCTAAATGGGCTAATTTTGGAGAAATGCAATACAAGTTGATTTTGTAGCAGCAGAAGCACACTTTCTGACTTTGTCTTTATAGAAGGATACCAGTCTTGCCTAAAAATTAATATACCAAGAAAAAAAAGCTGGTTTTTTCCTCTATTTCAAGTAACTAGTTTCAGTGGAGACAGTGAACAGTAAGTGAAGAAAGCCATATTACTCCCCTTGCTGAGTATCAGAGGTTAAACTAAGGCAATAAACTGCAGCTGAAGTTGCCTTGGGTTAAGGGGTTATTGAACAGAGAAGTGGACAGTCACTTCCCTTCTCCCATAACAATGACATGAAGAAGGGCTAATGAAACAAGCTCACCCAACAACATCCCGAAGGAGGCAGTCCTCCTAACAGCATAGCAAAACACTGAATTGTGAGGTGCAAATACAGGAAATATCCTTTAATACCACAGCCATCTGCCTAGTTATGGTTCTTTTTAGCTTGACTGAGGATTTGGTTTGGTAGTCTGGTTTATCCGAAGTCTATTTAGTTTCCAGTAGGACAGTATTAGCACCACTGTTGTTCATCCTCCCTTGTCAAATAGACACCGATACATGAGCAAAACCACTTGAGTTAATAACGAAAAGTAAAAAAAAGAAAACCAAACTCACAGGTACAGTATGACACTGCTGTATTCTCAGTAGAGTTTTACTCCATTTGTCCACTTACTTAGATTTAAATAGTGAAAGAAAAAAGCCTATAAATTTTCTGGGCAAGCTGCCATTTGCATCTATACTATAGTAATGCCTCCAGAGGCAATGCAAAGTAACCATTCACGGAGGAACAATAATTCAGCCAGAAAGCTCCTCTTCACTCACCACCATTGCGGAGATGTATCTTCAATTCTCTCCAAAAAACTTATCAAACTGATGGCTTTGGCACGCTGGCAGTTACCAAATACAGTCTGTTTCAGACCAGGTAAGAGAAAGAGTTTCAGAGCCCCATTGACTTTGTAAGAACAACTACCTTTCAAATCCATCTATTCTATAGCAAAGTGATTCAATTATAATATCTCATCTAACTGAAATGTGGCAAAAAATACAGCATAAGAAGAAAGGCTGTCTGAAGTGAATTCAACAGAACTGGTGCTGAAATCCTCAAAAACCTGAAATTTCATGAGAAATACAAGTCCTTATGCTCCTTCAGAAAAATCTAACTCATATAACTGTACTTCCCTGCAAGACTGCAGAATGAAAAGGAGTCTAAAGCCTCACTAACTTTATAACCTAACTCTATATATTCACATCAGCAAAATTACAGCACCTGTACCGTAGGCCCACAAATTGCCCTGCTAAAATATAAGCAGCACGTTTTTCCAGATCTGGCTTTGAGAACCTTCTAAGAGGAAGACTAAAGCAGATTTATTTGTCCAAGATCAGCAGTATGACTGTGCTGCGAGTACGGAGGCAGACATGTGTCCCATATGCGTCCCACATTTAATGCAAAAAGGTGGTATGTATGATCTCTCCTTAAGGGCTATTGTGCTCCCAATTTGAGCAGAGGGTCACAAACTGCAGTCCAAACATGTCCATGCTCAAAATACAGTGCAGATGAGCCTTCCCCAAAAAGGAAGGATAATCTTATTCCCTATACAGACAAAATGAAGAATATTACCTTAAGGCAGAAATGGATGATGACTTACTTCACAGGAAATGAGACAAAGCTCAATCTTGGAAGTCAGAAGACTATCTTTGCAAGCAGTCCTTGTCTGTCCTTGGAAAAAAACAAACATCCTCATGGTATTTCAGTTTCCTAATATATAAACTAGGAAAACCACAATTCTATCACAGGTATGGATTATCAACTCTACGATACTAACGTGCAGTCTGCTGTGAAATCCCAAAATGGAAATTTCTCCATAAGTGCAGGGTATTGAATATAACACTTTTTTCCAGTTACATACGAATTCTGTATGTATTAAAGCAAGTGTTTCAGCATCTTTTCCAATACTTATTTATCTAGATGGGTTTGTAGCAAAAGATTATGTTCATTAGTTCCTGGAAAGGAATTATCCCTGCAGAACGTTCACTCATACACCCTCATTGAACAAGGTATATATGCTTTTTGGTACTAATTTGCCTAATGGACCTTCAACACTGAGTGCCTTTTTTTTGACTGAAAAATAACAAGAAGATTTACATGCAGCTTTCTGAAAAATTGTTAGCAACTTACAGATAGAGGGAAGTGAAAGACCAGGATAAATCAGATTCTTTTGTTATAATCTCTATTACTTTCAGACTGTATTATGTTAATTTAGAAATATAATGACCACATTTAACAAGGCCTCTTTTCATGTGTTTAGACTGCTTTAACTCCCCACCAGATAATACTATTAATCTGTTACTATGTTCAAGGGTTTGGGTTTTTTTTATAGCAGGCCATTTCCTCCAAGGAATCAGTCATTATCAATATTCCAGAAAATAAGCTCTTACCAAATAGATACCTGTGCACAGTAAGTTGTGTTCAAGATCTTACAAATCCCTATAGCAATCCTATTGTGGTCCTCTAAGAGAATGATATGGAAGCCATTAAAATAGCAATCTGTACTTTTACTGCAACTGACTATTTAGGTGAGCCAACTCACCCACTAAGAACAAAAGCATATAATTAGTAATGATTAAGAAGCAGCAAAAAGATCTGGCGATAGCTGTAATATTTATATGTATATGCCACTTCTAACCCCTCATACATCCTATTCACCCAAATGAACATAATTAGAATGCAGACAAGCACACACACAAAATAAAAACGCTTACTAAAACAGAAGAATACAGGACTCCCTATAACACCATGGCTCATAACATCATGGAAAGACACAAAAGCATATATAGTTAGAGCACAGCTCTGGTGAGGTGTCATGGTTTTGCTTCAACACAGCAAGGTTTTTGTGTCAACAATGACTAGGTCTTTATAAAAATTAAAATAACATTATCAAGCATTCCAGCTTAGTCAATAAAACATTGAAATAGCAAGGATTTTGCCCAGACTGCAGGAATGTCTGGCAGTTGTTGATTAGTATTCTCACCGTTGCCATTTTGCTTGCATCAGCTACATTCTGAGTTTTCTTCCACTAGATTTTAGCTTAAAGCTCAGAAGCAGATGTACTTCAGCAGATCTAACACAGACCTTCATGAGGATTTTTGCAGGTCTTCAGGATCAAACATGAAGGGCTTCTATCCTTCTACCCATACAAGGTGCTGCCTTCCCTAGTATCACAGATTTCAGTAACTCTCAGCATATTTACATATGCAAATGAGCAAGCATAAGGGCAGCGTTTTGATACAGCTCAATCAGAATGCATTTTGGTGTCTCCCTCAGTTAGGAAACCTGATAATATCTGCCCCCTAAGACACCCGATTTTGTTCTGAAACTTACTCTTTCTTATCCTAGTAATAAACTATCTCAGTCTTCTGTTTTCAGAGCTTTTCAGCTTGGGATGGAGCGCTTTCCCTGCTTGATTTGGTACTTGAGTCTCTGCCATTTCTGAAAGCCCAACTTCCACCTGTTTCTCAGGCAGCACTGAGACTGTAATAGTAGTTACGCTGGGTAATTGTATGTAAAGTACACAGTTCTGAAGTTTAAGAAATAAATGACTTACTGTCCTTGTGACCAGAAGTCTAAGATAATTCGTAAATAACAAAGAACCACTCTTTAGTTATCTTCTAAATATAGCCTTTTTTCTCCATATTATGCTACCTCCCATCCATTCTCTGTTAACACACTTACTTCTAGAGTACTGGCATACCATAGGCAAAAAATGACAAGTGCAAACGTTTTAATTGCAGGTCAGCCAGGTGCTGCAATGCACTTTCTGTGGCAGTCAGAGTTTTTAATTTGTTGTAATACATTTCCAGAGCTCCACTGAAAGTCATCAAGGAGAGGAGCTCCAGATTTGAAAGCTCCATGCCCAGAAGTTCATCAATATCTCATGCAAGCAGCGAAGGAAGCCTCTGCTGGATTTGCTGCAGTTGAACAGAACTTGCAGAAAACGAAAGCTGGAGTGAAATGTGATGATGAACTTCTTTTACCTCATTCTTTCCTGGCAGTTACATCATCTTACTCTTGCACCTCCAATTTCAGCAGGAATGCACATCATCATGTCAATGATAGATAACTTACTTTAGTTTTTATCTGACATTTTACAGCTGCCAAAGGGACACTGAATATTAGAAATTACACAGTGATAGGAAGAGAGCTCAGAAGACTGAAGTTGCATGGGAGATAGGATAAAAAAGTGTGAATGAAGCATATGACAATTCAGAAAACACAGAAGGCAGAAAGAAAAAAAAATCAAAAGGAATAAGAAAGATGGAAAAAAATGTAAGACTCAGGTCATATGAAGTTTCCTGTTGCAGCTGTTGCTGGAGACAGAAAACTCTGGGAAGCAAACAGTGCTAAAGCCATACTGCCTGGCGACACTACTAGGCAACTTGATTCATACTTTAACATAAGCAAAAGGAAGTTATTGTGGACGTGTTTCAAACAACCTCTCAATTTTATTTGTTTTTCAGGTTCCTGGCTTTCTACTGATCTCAGGGATTGGGGTCATAATCAGATTCAGTTAAAAAAAAAAAATCCATATTAGAGCACAATAACATTTGTTTCCAATCATAATTGCCAAGTAAGATTCCGTAAGTGGATTTTCTCCACTTTTAAACACAGTTGTGGCTTCTGGATTAAAGCATATTGGGATATAGGTTCCGTGCCCACATCAAAAAAATACCATGTATTTTACTAGTCTAATGTGCAGACTGCATTTTGTACAGTTTCAGTGAGCCTGCTGGGGAAGTGCAATAGCATAGCTCACAAATAGTGCATATTTGTGAACATTGCAGAACAGAGCAGAGGCTGTAAGTACCCAGGAGCAGCTGAGACTGTTGGCAGAAGAGAAGATGATCAAACATACATATGGGGAGAGCTAAAAGCAAAAAAGCATTGCCAAAAGCACAAGGCACTCTTGAAAGGTTTGTAATCTGAAAGGAACTCTGCTTTGAAACTACATTAGGCAAATCCAGACAAGTCATTAAAAGAGGGAGGGAAGAATAGAGCTCATCAGAAATATCGTCCATGATACTACTATTTTACACAGATCAAATGATTAGAAATAGATCAATTTTCAACTTGAATATTAAAGTGAAACATATTAATGAGGCTAAAATGTCTTACTCTGACTTTTTTTGCCAGAAGGTAGTTCCATTTTCTTAGTTTCGAAAGGACTCTTGTAATAACATTTGCCCAAAATATCACTACATTTTTTCACCCTTTCTTCATGTGTTTGAATTTTACTTCCATGTCTAGAGAAATAAGGAAGGATGCACTCTATTTTTTTTGAAAAATAAACAACCAACAAACATATGATGCATTTGTCATATCAAATCATGTAGGAATAACTTGACTTCTATTCACAGCTTGATTTGGGGTATTAAAACTTCATTAGTCACTTCTAAGGACAGCAATTAATATATCCTTGTAAGACAATATCAATTTAAATCAAAACTGTAGAATGTTACTGTGCATAGAAAAGAGCCCAATGCTCATCTCACTTTTTAACATTACCTCAGCTCCATCACAGAATGTGATTTTTGACTCCATAGATGGATTCAAATATCTAATGACTTGATAAAAATTGACAAATATGACTAGATAAGACAACAGTTCAAGATGCGAGGGACGTGGTATCATTAGTCACTTTATCAAACAGCAGCAAGATACTTTTTCCATAGTTTACTAGTACCTAACAACATCCAGTTTTAGCTAAAAGTTTATTCTAGATATTTGTATATTGGACTCTAGCTCCTAATTTTACCAGTCATGCGGGGAACAATGAATGAGAGAGGATTTAAGGCTGAACCTTGAAAAGTGCTGATGCCTTCGGCAAGTCACCATATGGCAGAACTGGGTCAAAAGTTTTCATTTTTGTTTTTCTCAAGGAATGAAAAAACATTCTGAACTGGAAAACAGTACAGTGGTTCAAAGTAATCATATATTGAAAAATTAAATTAGGAGAAAGGAAGACTTGAGTTAGCAAATATTCTTACACTTGTTTTCTGAACCAAATTCATGTGGGAGAAAAATGACAGAGCATCTTCATGTCAAGAGCAATTTTTAAGCAGGCTACTACCTCCAGCTGTGATAACAGACTTCTACAAATTGCAGGATTCTTTTGCAGTTGTAACTAGTCTCCAATTACATTTCAGTTGTTCCATAAAAGAAACCCAGTTCATAGATTCCACAATAAAAACACTATATAGCTCTGTATCGACAGGTCCATATGCTTTATCCTCTAGGTTTCATATCGATCTTTCACTGGTTGCATTGAGAATCATCTTCATGATGAATGCAAGTATATGCATATTCTTCATCTGATTGCCATAAATTCTTTCTGTTACAATTTTATTAAGCATTTTCACCTAATTTGCTAGGATTTCTAATTGCAGGTAAGGTTAGAAACAGGAATTGTTGGTAAGTGTACAGCCTATAATTCCGCCTTAAAAATAAAACAAACAATATCTTATGAAAGCCCTTTTCCCTACCTAGTTTTATGTGGTGAAATCCTTGATTTCTCAGCCTTCTGGAGAACCTGAGCCAAACCTGTACCTTCATTGGAGGCTTGAATTACTGCTTTTTTCTACATAATGTCCCTTCATCTCTCTAGTTCCTCTTCTCTTCAAAAGACCAAGGGTAATACTTTCCACCAGCCGACTCCCACTTAATTATTAGTGATTCCCTGCCCCCACCCTCTCTGAGAAAAGAAAGATAACAAAGCCTGCAAAGTAACAGGAAACAATATATCAAGTAGATTCAAGAAAAAATACGTTCATTCTTCATTCCCACTCTGCCCAGCTTTCCCATTCATCTCACTTTCACATTCTTAACTTCTTTGATACACTAGTACAGAACACACTTGTTTTTAAAAGAACTTATTTGTTCACTAACAGTATATAAGCAACATCTGCTGTATGACTCAAGGCTACCCTGCAGAAATTAGTGCATTTCTATTCATATGTGTGTGTTCTATTGATTAGAGCTGAATTTTACTGTTTGTATTTGCTCTCCTCATTCTCACTGTCTTGTCTTAGTAAATGGAAAAAGAGTTACAAATAAATCACCTATTGTAAAAAGAACTGGACCAAGTATCTTGGAAGTAGGGGCTGCAATATGTTTGGCACTATATCAAAAAAGAGTTTCCCATCAAGAAAAAAGATGCAACATTTGTTTGTAACAAAAAATGTAGCGAACACTGCCATAAGGTTGTCTTACACTAGCCTAAACTGAATTTATTCAATTCATCACCTAAACATGACACCAGAGCAGTGTTAAAATGGACTTAGCATACCTGAATACGTCTGTGTTTGGGTTTTGTTGTTGTTGGTTGTGTGTTGGGTTTTTTTAAATGAGGAATTTTATATTTTTAGTGGCAGAGTGCTATGAAACCTAGATCATAATATAAACATTGTTACAACTTCTCTCTACAAAAACAATCTCTGCAAAACAGTTTGGGACAGAAGAGAGGATATTAGCATTGCATACAAAATTATTATAGAGTCTTTCAGAACTAGGTCACTTCTAAGAGAACCATGTGTAATATTCCAAGCCAGCACATTTTTTGGAATTTAAACTGCTGTCGTCTTATCTCAATAAGTATAAATTAAGGAAGACAAGCTGGCAGAAGGTAAGAATTTAATCATATTTTTAAGCTACTGTCAATTGCCAATAAAAACTCATAGCTGAAATCAAACTTTTAAAAGTTAAGCTTACAGCTGCTATGTCACTGGAGTGACCTGAATATGCCATCATGATCTTTCCTCATCCCAGAAGGCCAATAAATGTTATGCCGAAACAAGAAAGGAGACTGTCTTTTTTCATACAGTAGTTCCCATAATTAACTTCAATGGACCCAATGGCACCAAAGGCTTGAATTAAGCTTTCAAAAGTGCCATCACAGCAGCAGCAGGGGTCAAGAGTTCTTGGCTAGAAGCTCTGCCTGAAGACTAGAGCAGAGCCAAAGGAAAAAATGGCTGTGAATGAGCTTTCTAAAGTTGTTTTAAGAGACTTTTACTGATCTACAGAAAGACCTTCAATATACAGAAAGTGCTGTTTGGAATTATGAGTTTATCCATGGCCACAGTTATGCTTCTGGTTCCAGCAGTTTGGTCATTCTATCCAATTCATACTCTTCTATTAATGGGGTCAAATTTGAAGATACCTAAACATAGCATGCATAATGCTCGATCAGCATTTTATATGAAGTAACTCTGAGGGGATAAAAAAGGCAAGTTTGCAGAAAGGAGAGCAAACAGATTAGAGAAGCTGGCTCTCATAACTCTTTCTAATATGATTCTTTAACTGAAAGTAAAGATTATACAGGTAGCTCCTGTGTTTGTGGGCTTAGAAATAAAGCTTTAGAAAGATTTGCCGGAGGCGCATACTACTGCCCAAGTACCTTTTTTTTCCCCAGAAGAAGAGGGTTTAACTACTACTTACACAACTCAGTTGTGTAAGGAAGAGAGAGAACATCACCTGGTTATCTACTGCCTTCTTTCTCATATTCACAATCTAGGGAAAGTATCCCACCAGCATCCTTATACTTTCTTATGTCTGAAGCTGCGACTCTACCTTCCCTATCACTGCAGATGTTTCTTTTTCCCTCTGCCCCTTACCTGTGTCACCATTTTAAGTTCAGTGTGAAATCTAGGTATGTTATTGCCAGTCCCAGTTAGGTCAATCACTTACTATCCACTGGATGAGAGATTCTGTAATACAGTATTTTGTCTTCAAGTATCATTTTCCCTCAACAACTACCAAAACTTGGATTCAAAGTTTGTACTTAAACACAGATTCATTGCCTGGCAAAAAGAAAGAAGAACATTCTCCTTGTTTTCCTTTCTCCACCATGCTGCATATTCTGTGCAACAAAACCTGGAATAAAACCCTTTAAAAACAGTGTTATTTTGGCATGGACCAGAATGCTAGGAATTTTAAGTGTCTGAGGAACCTGTTACATAAACTAATATCAAATTTGGTTTGAATTCACCTTCAGCTTCATATTGTCTGCTTTAAGTCACATAAACTCAGTAAACAGCATCCCAAACCACCCGCAAACTCAAGGTCAAGCTCTGACAGAACCAGAGCAAAGCAATAAAAATAATCATGTCTCTTCCAGGTGACAGCCTGCCAAATCTTATTTATTCATATGGTCTTGGCATCTACGAGATTTATGAGCATCAAGGTTGTCTGAGCACAAAGAGATCAGAGTAGAACCAGAAAGAAGAGTACCAGAGTTGCTTTTCCAAGGTTATTACAACCAGTACTCAACTAACAGTCTTCACAAAATGAATGTTTCTGTCTGACCAGTTGATATGTAAAGACCCAAACAGCCCATTGTTAAAAAATAGCTAAACAATACGTAAACAAAAAAAATAGTTTAAGAAAGCTGAGAAGATTTGTTTGCACAGAATAGCTAACCTGGTCATTTTCTCAAATTTTTTTTTTCCAGTAGAATAGCTAAAGATTACTGTTGAACTAGGAGGGAGGAACTGTAAAGGAATGAAGGAATAAATTCCATAATGGTGTTTACTGTGAAGTTATACCTAGAAAAGTTATTTAAATACAAAATCATTTCTTCATGGAAAAAAAACTTTAGTGACCACAGAACTCAACAGTGATAGAAATAGTAATTCAGATTCAAGATTTACCTGGATTCAGTTCTGTCCTTGCAGAATATAAAAGGCCACAAGGACTGTGAATGAAATGGAAAAGACTTAATAATTATACATCATTAGGACAGCAAACAGTACTTCTTTTAAAAGAAAAGTTTGCTTCATTTGCTTTTAAGAAACTATTGCTAATGACTGACAGATACAGCATCTTGGACTTGGTGTCATGTGAGTGCCATGCCTAACAGTGGATTGAGTCCAAAATTAAGTCTCATAATAGGCAAAAGGCTGCATTATGGAAGTACATATTCACTTTTAAGGCAGTTTAATTACTTCCCATATCCGTTTCGAGCATACGTGGCAAATTATGTGCTATTTGACAACAAGAGCTTTAAGCCTTTTTGGGACTTCACAGAGAAAGTTTTGAGCAGATTTAAATCTCAAGAGCAGGGTGCAGGCTTCTCAGCAGTACAGCACAAAGTGAAGCCCACCTAGGAGACCATGCTTCTCTGGAGAGCAGGATTTCTTCTGCTAATACCACACAGACAGCTGACTGCTGCTTCAGGAATGGTTGCTTTCCTCTCTGGCAATTACCCTACTGGTAACCAGTTAACTGTCTTATTGTCATGAGAAACATTGATATTGTTTCAAAAAAGTCCCCAGTTTCTTTTCCAACTACAGTCCAATATGGTGTATAGTACTTGAAAGATGTCTGAAATATTTTCTTGTTTTCCTTAAAACAGCAAATAAATTCCCTCCCTTGCAGTTCCATAATGGCACGGGGCATGATGAGGTTTGGAAAAAGTACAGTCTCTTGTTGGCATAACAGGTCCAAAGAGATCACTTGAGTCAAGTTTAAAGTAGCATTTAATATTCAGATTGGATTTACTGAGCATTATTAAAATATCTAGAGTACACAGTTTGTGCCACAATTAACTCAGGAGGGACATTTCCCAATTACTTTGGCACCTAACTGTTGAGGAGTGTGGGATGGTTTTTTCTGTGGCGGGAGAGGGGAGTTATTTTCTATCATCTGTTCCTAGCCTACTTTCTAGGACTGCAAATCTTACTGAACATATTCTTCACTGTTACCAGAACATAGGGTTATCAATCAATAGATCCACTAAGAAACGGTGCTTGCCATTTAACTGTAGGCTTTCAGGTTTTCTGGCGTGTGCTGCAGGATGTGAAATAAATCTTCTATAGAACCTTTTAAACTAGGCCTTTGTTGAATGCTTGTCTGTGTTAGCAGGATGCAGTGACCCAGACAGGGTCATGTAGTTTTATGTCCTTAACTGCATTCCTGCAAAAATGATTCTAAAGATAAAGTTAGTCTAGTAATTTTAAAGGATCCACCATTTCAAGAATAAAACTAGAAGTGGTAAAAGAGCTGTTGACTATTTAATGTGGTTCAAAGATTACTTTGAATAAAGTTGCCAGAACATCTGGAAATCTTTTTTCCTCTTTCCTGCCTGTTCATCCACTTCTGAATCTCTAGATAGGCTATGAAAACACAAACACTATTTACTTATAGAGGTGAGTGAATAATAATTTTTAGTGATAGATGATAAGCGTTAGATTATCTGCCTAAAGGATAATAAAAATAAACAAAGACCCAGCAAGGAGCAGACCAATAGTGATACATGAACATAACCAAGCAGCCTAACCAGTGAAGACAGAAAACACTGAAACAGCTAGTCCTACACCATCGGAGAATTATACTGTCCTTGGGGCAGACACCTACCAAGATGACTGTTAAAGGCATTCTCTCTTGGAAGGCCATGCAACCCCAGAGGGTTATCACCTAAAGGGCTACAGGAGGTGAAAGGGAGGAATAAAGGTGTTATGAGTGAGGAATAAGCATGGGAAAATACAGGAAAAGAGGAACAAAAGCAGCTGAATGTATTTAAGCAAGCTGCTGGTTAGTACACTAGTCTGAGCAAGCCCTATTTGATCACTGCAGTCTATCCCATGTTTTTATTAAATCCTCTAACTAGCTTCTGTGTGAGCATGCTCTCTATTCTGAGCCTGCGTGCACAAACACTATTGAACCACAAGGTTGACAAGCCAGCAAGTAGCACAAGAGGTCTGAGTGCCAGTCAGTGATGAGGAACCGTGGGTCTGAAGGGCAAGTGACCAGGGACCATCAACTGGATAGAGACCAGCTACTGAGGAGACCACACTGTATGCAGGTGTGTGAACTCGAGTGCACCTCAAGGTCAAGTGGCCAGTGAGTAGGATCAGGGATACCCAGGAAAAGGGTGTTCCCCTGATCATCAACCTGTAGACCCAGGCTTAAGCTACTCGTGCAGTGTGTGTTTATGTAGATACCGCTCCTGTGTGACCAGCTGCGTTTTGATGGTGTGCCTGTGTGTGCGTACCTATTGTGAATATATGCTGAGCCTTTCATCTGGCTGGACCCGGGCACACCAAAACTGTAACAGCCTCTCATCTACTGACCTGGGACCAGTCACAGAATCTGACAAACTCAGCTCTAGTGGAGTGGGAAGGAAGAATCCCTGAGTGTTAAGTGCACTGGATTTGCTTGCCTCTGGCAGCAAGGATGAATGTTAACTAGTTTAGTCAGAGAAACTGAATTGTTACATGAGATTTTACTGATATTAATCACCCATAACAATAGCCCTGTAATTTAAGAAATTTATTACTCTGCTAATGCATCTTTATTTAGCAAGATTGTTTTGCAGTTATCATTAATTGTATAGTTTTATACCAATGCATTTCTTCAAAAACACTATAATCATCACAATCCATAGAAAACTTTTCATAATCACAACCAAACCATTACATTTAAAAAGCAGCAACAAAAGCTGTTTCTACTCTATGGAAAATAATTCTTATTTTTTTACTGCACGCAATCCAAATATCTAGATTCATTGTGTTTAATTCTTTTAGTAACATGCTAACTAATTACTTTGTTTAGTGTGTTCAACACAGCAGTCTATTGTTTACATCTTTACATAACAGACTAAAGGATGGAGTATTATTGTACTCACAAAAAACCCATGTAAAACCTGGTGGCAGTTACCACAGTCTTAGACTGTGAAGCAAAATACTTTTTTCAATCAGAGAACAGTTCATCAGCAGATGTTATGCTATGTGAATTTTTGCAGAGCTTGTCAACCTAAAGAGGCCCGAAGAATTAAAACGCATATACTAAAACTCCACTGAATTTGTACACTGAATGTTAATTAATATTTTCAGGTATGTTGGGTCATTTTAAATCATCAGAATCCACACAACATTTGTAAGTGATAGAAATGTGTTGCATTCCGGGGGGGGCAGAGATTTTAAGGAAGAGGAAAAAAAAGACTAATGATGGTAAAAAGTCCTCCCCAAACCTGTTCTTTTCTATTTCAGTACTGTAAAATAGGAAAGTTTTATCCCACAGTGAGTGCTTATGCTCTTCACTGGACAAAAACTATAGGCGCATCAACCTCACGTCATCAGAGCACAGAGTAAAATCTTTCTCAGCTTATGATACTGACAGAACTTCAGTTGTAAAAACTGCTCCATACGCTAACTTCCACCATCTTTACTGATGTCACTTGTTGGAGCTACTGGATCTATCTCAGACTCAACTGCATCCTCTTTAGTCCCTGTGTTCTACATCCTCCACTGATCTCACATTATTGCTTTTTCACACACTCAAAGGAATCATGCATACACTCTCACCCCACTTATTTTAGTGAAATATTTATCTTCGAAAATCCCTTGAAAATTATTGAAGTGTCTATATGTAGAGGAATGTTTCTAACATTAAGTGATAAATACAGTAGGAGAATGTATTAGCCTGTTCATCAAAAGAATGCAAGACATTGAAAGTTCTTCCAAACAGCCAATACAAAAAAATCCTTAAAGAAGTAAGACATAGTTTGTCCCTCATTTCCACTGCTGTCCCACAACTGGTCATAACTACCAAGAATTAAGCTTGTTAAAGACTGTCAGGGTTAGACTAGTTTTTTTAGAAGCAGCACAGCTATTGCCATTCCAGCACACTTGTCTTGAGGACTAAACCAAAATATATTGGGGAATGGTAAGCTTGTTTTAAATGAAACCTTAATGTTTATGAAGAAAAGGAAAAAGGAAAACCAGAAAAAGTAAAAACAGAAGAGGAAAAAGGAAGGCTATGTCATGAAACAAAACAGAATTTATTTCTTTCATACCCTAGAAATATCTAAAAATCCCGTTACATTAGAGGTTAAAATTTAACAAATAGTTTCAGGTTACCCAGTAACAGGATTAGATTATTGGTATTGATATTAACTAATCCTAAATTGGACTTTTCAGAAAAGCCAACGTTACATATTAATAGAGAGAGCAGTAAAATCACTGGGATGACCTTATAAGGTATACATCATACAGAAATAATGCCTTGGGTAAGCAGGCTAAAAGTACTGTCTACTTTCCAAGCCGATACAAGATTCTTTTTCCAAAGCCAAGGCATAACTAGATTTCGTTTCAGAAATGCAAGAATAAATATGTCTATGTATTTTGGTATTCACACTCAAATGTAAGCAAGTATAGTACATACATTAGCAAACATTAGTTCCTACACATTTTGCAGCTCCTCAGTATCTACTGAGTGCTATTTCTTTTTTCAGTAAGCACTTGCGTACTTCAGAGCCCTTACAAAGGCTCTTCCATTTCATTAAATTAGCTTTAATTTCCAAATCATATTGCCTTAAAGCTCTCACCTACCCAAAGCATTAAACATCTAATTCTCCTTTCAGTATCCTCTCCTCACTAAGCTATCTCCAGCAATTTGGTCATACTGGACTAGCCCCCACACTCTCATATTTATAATTTATGACAAATGGAATAAGCCGCTGAGCCCAGGCTGTAGCCAACATCATTTCATGCTTGGTGTCTAGCAACTATTAAAGATAATCAAACTTCTCTATAGCAATCTGACATCATTACTAGTGGTCTCAGAGTTTAGTTTTTCGATGAGCTATCACCTTTCTCAGAATTGATGTTCTGTACTGTTACCTGTGACAGCATGTTATATTGCTCAACAGCGTGTACATTTTTGAATGTTTATCTTCACTTGATTGAATATCTAATTTTTGAGCTCCAGCACTGAGAGTTTTTTCAGTGGCTATATTCTGTTGAATAAAGTTTTTCGTCTAAAAAAAATATTCCAGACCCATGATTGACATTTATTCAAAGAAGCTACAGTAATTTAATCTTGAATCAATCACTTTTATCCCAGTCTTGAAAAGGAACTCACTTTTGCAAGGGCCCCAATTCTTTAATCTGAGAGCTTTGTTAGATGGGGCAGATACCTGAATGTCCTAGGCAGGTCTCTGTCTTATTGATTCACCTAAAACAAATTCTAGTTTATGCAGACAAGGAGCTTCAGAAATTACAGTTGAAAATTCTCTGAAAATGATACAACATTTAAGATGCCAGATCCTGATTCTATAAGTTTACACAAGAAACTACTCAACCCACAATAATGTACTCCTGCCATGTTTAAATTGGTGTAACAAGCAGAATTTTACCCAAGATTACCCAAGATTTGCTTTTCTTAATAATCTCTCATGAACATCAGAGATTATCACAGAATCATAGAATGCTTTGGATTGGGAAGGACCTTTACAGGTCATCTAGTCCAACTCCCCTGCAAGAGCAGGGAGGACATCTTTAACAAGATCCGGTTGCTCAGAGCCCCATCCAACCTGACCTTGAATGTTTCCAGGGATGGGGCCTCCACTACCTCTCTGGACAACCTGTTCCAGTGCCTCATCACACTCATGGTAAAAAATTTCTTTCTTAAATCCAGTCTAAATCTGCCCTCGCTTAAGTTTAAAACCATTGCTCCTTGTCCTGTCACAACAGGCCTTGCTAAAAAGTCTGTCCCCGTCTTTCCTATAGGCCCCCTTTAAGTACTGGAAGGCTGCTATAAGGTCTCCCTGCAGCCTTCTCTTCTCCAGGCTCAACAACCCCAACTCTCTCAGCCTGTCCCCGTAGGAGAGGTGCTCCAGCCCTCTGATCATCTTTGTGGCCCTCCTCTGCACGTGCTGCAACAGCTCCATGTCCTTCTTGTGCTGAGGGCTCCAGAGCTGGATGCAGTACTCCAGGTGAGGTCTCACCAGAGCAGAGTAGAGGGGCAGAATCCCCTCCCTCGACCTGCTGGCCATGCTTCTTTTGATGCAGCCCAGGATACGGTTGGCCTTCTGGGCTGCGAGTGCACATTGTTGGCTCATGTCCAGCTTTGCGTCCATCAGTACCCCCAAGTCCTTTTCCGCAGCGCTGCTCTCGATCACATCATCCCCCAGCCTGTATTGAAACCGAGGATTACCCTGACCCAGGTGTAGGACCCTGCACTTGGCCTTGTTGAACCTCATGAGGTTCACACAGGCCCACTTCTCCAGCTTGTCCAGGTCCCTCTGGATGACATTCTGTCCTTCTGGCATGTCAACTGCACCACTCAGCTTGGTGTCACCTGCAGACTTACTGAGGGTGCACTCGATCTCACTGTCAATGTCATTGATGAAAATATTGACCAGCACTGGTCCCAGTACGGACCCATGAGGGACACCACTTGTCACTGATCTGCATCTGGATATTGAGCTGTTGACCGCCACCCTCTGGATGCAACCATCCAACTAATTCCTTATCCACTGAACAGTCCACCCATCAAATCCGTATCTCTCCACTTTAGAGAGAAGGATGTTGTGGGGGACCGTGTCAAAGGCTTTACAGAAGTCCAGATAGATGACATCCATTGCTTTCCCTTGTCCACTGATGTGGTAACTCCATCGTAGAAAGCCACTAGGTTGGTCAGGCAGGACTTGCCCTTGGTGAAGCCATGTTGGCTGTCTCGAATCACCTCCCTGTCCTCCATGTGCCTCAGCATAGCTTCTAGGAGGATCTGTTCCATGATCTTCCCAAGCACAGAGGTGAGACTGACAGGTCGGTAGTTCCCAGGGTCATTCTTTCTACCCTTTTTAAAGATGGGCACGATGCTTCCCTTCTTCCAATCACCAAGGATTTCACCTGACTGCCATGACTTTTCAAATATCATGGAGAGTGGCTTGGCAACCACATCAGCCAATTCCCTCAGGACTCTGGGATGCATCTCATCAGGTCCCATAGACTTAAATATGTTCAGGTTCCTCAGGTGGTCACAAACCTGATTTTCCCTTACAGTGGGAGGGGCTTTACCCCCCTGCTCCCCAACATGTTGTCCATTGACTCGGGAGGGGTGAGGAGAGCGGTTGCCAGAGAAGACTGAAGCAAAAAAGTTGTTGAGTACCTCAGCCTTCTCCTCGTCTGTTGATACTAGGTCACCACTCTTGTTCATCAGTGGAAGTACGCTTTCTTTAACTTTCCTTTCCTGGTTGATATGCCTGTAGAAGCCCTTCTTGTTATTCTTTGCATCCCTTGCCAAGTTCAGCTCCAGCTGCTCCTTGGCCTTCCTGACCCCATCCCTACACAAGCGGGCAGCATCCCTATACTCTTCCCAGGTTACCCGTCCCTGCTTCCACTGCCTGTGCAGTTCCCTCTTGCTCTTTAGTTTGACCAGCAGGTCTCAACTCAGCCATGCCGGTCTCTTCCCTTCCTTGCCTGATTTCCTACATCTGGGGACTGAGAGCTCTTGCGCTTTATGGAAAGCATCCTTAAAGATCTGCCAGCTCTGTTCTGCTCCCCTGTCCCTGAGGACCGTTTCCCAGGGGGTCCTACTGACTAACTCCTTGAAGACCTGGAAGTTTGCTTTCCTAAAATTTAGGATCCTGACTATGCTCCTCGCCTGTCCCATAATCCCTCAGGACTGTGAACTCCACCAATGCGTGATCACTGCAGCCTAGGCTGCCTCCAATCCTGATGTTACTGATGAGCTCACTTGCATTGGTGACCATCAGGTCCAGTATTGCATCCCCTCGGGTAGGGGTGTCTATTACCGGGGTTAAGAAGTTATCCTCAATGCACTCTAGGAGTCGACTTCCCGGATTGCCTACAGCTTGCTGTGCTACTTTTCCAGCAGATGTTGGGGTGGTTGAAGTCCCCCAGTAGGACAAGAGCTTGTGAGCGTGAAGCCTCCTGTAGCTGGAGGAAGAAGGCTTCATCAGTAGGCTCTGCTTGATCAGGCGGCCTGTAGTAGACACCAACCACAAGGTTCCCTTTGTTGCCTTGGTCTCTAATTCTTACCCCTAAGCTTTCAACCTGCTCGTGGCTATTCTTCAGGGATAACTCTTCACACTCTATCCATTTCTTGATACAGAGGGCAACACCTCTGCCCCTCCTTCCCCACCTGTCCCTTCTGAATAGCCTGTAGCCATTGATAGCCACGCTCCAGTCATGGGATTCGTCCCACCAGGTTTCAGTAATGGCAATCAGGTCATAGCTTTCTAGCAGCACAGTACTTCCAGCTCTTCCTGTTTGTGGCCCACGCGGCATGCATTCATGTAGAGACACTTCATCTGGGCTGTTGGCCATGTCACTTTCCTAGTGGAACACTCCTTATTTCCCTTAAGATGTTCCACGGAAGTTTCTTTGTTGGCTCCTACTACCTCAGGAGCCCCAGCTCATCACTATAAATCAAAAAACCCTGATGTAGGTAATGGAAACATTAAATGACTTGACAATACATAAAGTGTAACACTGCAATGAATGAGCACTCATCGGTAAAGGTCAATAGAGGTGTACACCAAAACATCATGGTATTAGCCTAGCAACTTCTAGAGATCTTAGCATCTGAATGCTAAATGGGCTACAGTGATCTACAGCCATACCGTAACAAGGGTTACCTCTTCAACAAAATCTGAGGAACATTAGTCTGGATACAGCATTAGTTCTCCTTTGACCATGGGCCTGAGCAAATGTCAGAAAGTTTCTCAGTTACTGCTTGGATGAACGCCACTGTGAAACAGCAGGAATAAGGAAGACCAAGTCAGCTTACTTGTCCCCACTAAATGAAGAGAAACTGAATAAGCCTCTCTGCTGTCCAAACCATTATATTTGTTCATCAATCCTTTAACATTTTAAGTTAGCTATGTAAGGTACAGTAAAACAGGAATTTATATAGTACAGGCAATTAACCTTCAGTAAAGATCTTTACATGGCCCGCTTTACAATTCCATCTTAATTCTGCCAAAGGTTAACTATGTAATTAGAAATTAATCCAGCTCTTTGTTAGTTCAGATCTAGGAAGAAAAGTCAGATTGACACAACTGAACAGAATATTCTGTGTTCAGTCTATGCTGAATAGACTGTGCTTGGCTGTTAAAATTGACCGATCATTGCTATAGGATGAGAAGACAAGTAAAAATAATTCCTCTTCGCGCTGATGCTGGTTGAATCCCTCAGAACTCATCAAATCCAAAATATTACTTGCTTAGTATTCCTGTGAAACCATTTGGACATCCTGTCACAACTGCACATTTTAGTTCAAAACATTTTGGATTCCCTTCCTCTCACAAAACAAAACACTCCAGACTGCCATCCCCATGCTTTGATGCACAAATGAAATTTAGTACATGATTGCCTAGAGCCACAGAAATAATATCCACATGGACTTTTCCTGTATACACAAGCATGGAGCTCGATGTTGAAAGAGAGGAATCTTTTCTATTACATTGTGGTTATTTGTTTCCCTGTTCTGAATTTTAACAGCCCTGAAGACCTTTCTTTCCTCCTGCCTCACATCAAATATAACACTTTAAATAAAAGTCTAGCAAACAAAACCAAAATGAAATGTCAGAGGTCTGATAACGCTGAAATATTGCGTTAGTGTTTTGTATTACAGCTATAGCACAATGAAGCTTCTGTGAACAGAAAAGGCACTTGGAGGCTGTGAGCAAACTTAGCCTTAGACAGTTTACAGAAAGATTCCTTGTAACTTAAGAGAAGGTGCCTTACACACATTTAAATGAAGTATTTTCCTTGAAAAATTAACAAAAGCTAAGACCTATCAGGACAGGTCCTTTCTAAGAAAAACTTATTTGTGATTATTCTAATAGCTCTGCCAATCTGAGTTCAGCGTTTGGCAATAGTTTTGGACAACACGGTGGGGCTGCAGGGTGGAGGAAGACGGAGATAGAAAATCTCACATCCTTTTTCAAAAGGAGCATTGTGATTTTCCAGATGTGTCTGTCCTTTCATAAGACATAAGTCTTACATAAGATGTGTCTTAATTTAATATACAAGGGAAAAAAATTAAAAAAAATAGATAATGAAACCTCAGTCCTCCCTGAAACAAAGATACATTGATTCAGGGTAGGCCTGGCCACAGTAGAAAGATCAGAGCATATTAGGAAAAGAAAAAGCAGGCACAGGACAATATTTTAATTGGTTTTCAAGTGGTTGCTTTGCTGCAGAAGTCTTTATCCTTTGGTAACCAAAAGCCAGCGTCCTGTCTTGGCCAACTTGCTGAGGAACTGACATCACATCCTTAGTTCAGTAAGGCCAAAAAAATGGCAGTAGAGAAGCAGGGCAGTGGGGAAATATAGGCCACCTGTGCTACTTCTAATAATGTAATAGAGTACTGACCAAAGTCTTCAAATTTATTCAATTTATCAATATTAAACCAATTTTCATTTAAACGCAGGGGAAGAGACTGTGGTTATGCAATTTTAATAGCTGAAGTTTCACCCTGCTTAGTGAGGACTCAATTTCAGTTTTAGTGGAGATTCAGAGAGCCACTAGCTGAAGTGTAATTAAAATCCCATCATAATGAATTCTGTACTCTCTGTGGGGAGTCATGTCAGCTTCCCACACGCCATGGGCTATTCAGCTGCTTTTTGGGAGTACTTTTTAAACAAAAATATAAGCATAACACTTTCAAGGTAGGGTATAAAAATATCAACAGTATTTGCAACAGTTTAGAAAGGTGTCCTGTAACAGCACACTTAGTGTTAACTGATGATGTTTTTCAAGGACAGGATATTTTAGAGGGGGCTTGGCCTGCAGGAAAGGAGTGTGGGGGGGTTGAAGTTTGGCTAGAGAAAAGGGGAAGGAAGGTGAACATTTTGGATTTTGTTAGAAGTCAATCAAGATTTTTTAGTTGCAAGCTAAGGACAGTGCAGGTAGACAGAGCTTTGTTGACTCAAAGTCCTGGAGCTACACAGGAAAAAGTTTCAGCAAGTGCTGTTCAAGCGCTGCCCAAGAGCTATTACCTATGTCAGTAGGGTGGCCTCTATCTCACCTTGTCAACTATAGGATGTCTCCTCCTAAAACTAGTAGCACTCCCACCTGAGGTCTTCAATCTGTTTATATTTAACTTGGTGTACACTACAATCATGACCTAACATGACACAGTTATAAAATGATATATAACATTATGTTACCCATTTTTAGGACATGATTTTCCTCTAAATTTGTTCTTGAGACATAAACTGAAAGCAATTCCCCTTAAAAGAGTTGTTCTTATTTATTTGTTATAGCACATAGGAAGCGTTACCCTTAAAATAATATTTTTTTCCTCTTTGAAGAAGTTAAAGTCAAAATCTGGAGAACAGAAAAGCGGAGAGTCAAGCATTAGAAAAAAAAATTATCACAAAGATGTTGTTTAACTTTTCTGAAAAGGTAATTTGATGTTACCAGGTACAATGGAGAAACACATAAATGAAAAAAATAACCCAGTAGGCACTGGTTTTTTGATTTTGTTTAAATTTTTAATTACTGTCTTTTCTCAGCACATGGCAGTTTGTGCCTTTATATTATTTACGTGAAAAGGTTAGTTCTGATGCATTTCATAATTAAAATACACAGAAAAAAAGTCTCACAAGTGTCAGAATATTCTTTTTGATATTTAAATAGAGCACTTGATTTGACCTACATGTTTTCTATTAAGTTCCTGAAGACAAATCTTTCTGAGGCAAGAGATACCCACGTGAAAGATTTAAATAAATATTTTAAATGCCTGTAATAATAATCCTGCTTTTAATAAATAGTGTACCACACCATAAAGAATACTCCAAGAAAACGTACGAAAATTTAGCCTATATTTCAGCAACACTTGAACACTGGATAAAATTTTAGGGAAGCAACTAACTTGAGAAAGTTTGTATGAGAATTCAGCATGTTTTAGAATTAAGCAGTCACCTCAGTGTTCTGCTAAACAAAAGTCTTGATCTACATGTATACATAAAAACACACACACCATATATCTATTAACTACCTTGTTTCTTATGCTTAAGGTATTATGCACTTGAATTTTATACTTCTTTCAACCACTAAAATAAAGCAGTTTCTAGTTTGTTAACTGTGATGTTCTTCTAATGAGAGGAATGCCTATGGTCCTGTCATTTGCGACCTTTAGCAGCTATCAGATGATAATGCCTTCTGCCTGCTTGCCTTGGCTAAATTCACTTTCAGTGCTGTAATAGGAAGTCAGAACTACAATAATGCTTCATTATGCCACATAGCATGTGCAATTCTTCTATGCTCTGCAAAACAGAAACTGAATTCAAAATGGAATTTGCCAAGAGTAACAAGAACTTAAAAGTCAACAGACAGCAAAAAAGGGCATTTGGTTTTTGGCAGCAGGATGGAATATGACCTTTGAATTTATTCACATTTGAAAGCTCTGTTCCTGTTTTTATTTTAATGGCATAAATGTAAAGATATTCTAAGAAAAATGACAGTGGTACTTTCTCAAAGTTTCATTACTGTTAGCCTAATTCCAGAGTCTGGTATCTCTAATAAGGCTGTATACGAGTCTGAGGTTGCAAAATCCCTCTAAGAAATGGAGGGGCAAACTCCATAGTTCCAACCACAGCGACCACCTCATTTTGATTATTCACTGCACATTACAACATTTGCCTGATGAATTCATGTTTCCACATATCAAAGATATATCTAGACCTTACAAGCGATAGAGATTCTTTTCTGAAAACTTCCAGAATTAGTATGAGTATTTTGAAAACCACCTGAGAAATTTTTTGTTAGATCCTTTCTAGGATCCTAGAAAGTTTAGAAACTTTCTCCAACAGGTGCATAAAGACTTCAGTTCTTTCCTTTTTTAGTGATAAGGTAAAAAGGAAAGCAAGAAGCAGGACACCCTCGGAGAGTATCCAACTGAGCTGCAATTTTATCTTGTAAACAGCTTTAAGAGACAGTACCAATAAGGATGTAGGTTCCTTTTTCCTGCCCCTCCTCCTTTCAGTAAAAAAAAAAGACGGAATTTAAAGTAATTGAAAAATCTCCACGTGCACATTGTAGACCTCAGGTCCTTGCTCCAGAGGAAATAAATGTTAACCAAGTCTAAGAAATTATTTCCTTTATGTTTTGTTTAAAATATATTTCACACAGACTGTAATGAATAGATTAAGAATATCTAAGTATGACATGATATTTTCCTCTAGTTTCTTTGAGAACTAAGTCAAATTACTTTGCGGGGGGGGAGGGGGACGACAGACTTTTAAAGTTTTGTTAATGATTTTGGTCTGATTTACAGATTCTACAATTATCTACTTGAGTAGCAAATATCATTCGATATATAGCAGAACAAACAAAACCTCTGTGCAGTACATGATCCCAGGAAAACTCAGAAAAAAACTGATCTACTAAATGTGTCCAAAAATTTCCATTATGTTAATTAAAATTAGCCTTGTCTGATTTTTTTCTATCTCCTGGGCACCTATTTTGAAGTTTGCTACACTGGAATGTTCAGTTTCTTCCATCAGAGCAATTTTATTCTTTATAGCTGGTAGTATTAGAGTTGCCAGAAAGCTAACAATGACAGATGACATCCTTCAAAGATAAATTACTTTATGTTATAACAATAGATGTTATACCTTCTAAATGGAAATTGACTTTCTGATGAATAAAATAATTTAACCTTGATAACCTCCTAGATATCACCATGATTTGTAGAAAAGAAATGGGACTGGTCAGAGGTAATGGGCACTCATAAGCAGGGTATGAATAAGACCATAATAGATGTAATGAAAGAGGTTAATATTTAGCAATGGGTTTATGACCTAGGTAATGACTCCTGGTGTAATAAATGCAGTAAAATAAAGCAGTATTATCAGCACAGTCTTCTTTGAGACCATACAGCTGGATTCTCTTCTGCTTTCAAAACATCTCTTTATATAATACGCACAAAGGGAAAATTTACATCAGTTGGCTGATGTTATGTTCTTTCTAACTCTGAAATACTTAGAGCTCAAATAATAAATCTGCAATAGTGATTCTTACCAAAATAATAGATTTTTAACTATCTTGGGAACTCTCTGGAAGAAAACACAGTGGAAGAGTAATATTGTCCTGTTATCAAAACTGGAACAAAAGTAATACAATGATAGTAATTTTTATAACTGTTTGTGTTCAAACTGTGATCAGTTTGTTCGATTTAGCCACACTGGATCATCCATCTTTTTTTCACTGAAACTTACTATGCCTCATTTGCCAGTCAACCATACAGTTTTTTCCAAGCTCCAAAACCAGTAGTACAAAGTAGAAGACAAAATATATTAGTATTCAGTGTGGACAACTTTCTGGTCCAAAAGATATGCTAGCTTAGTCCTTTCCCGTTTTAGCTGTTAATAAAATATTCTGTCATATGAAACGGAATTTCTTAAAAATACAAGGCTTCCCAATGAAAGGAAGGTATTGAAGACATGTCTCAGATTGAAGATATTTTCCTTCCTTAGTCAATGCAGCCAAATTGGCCAGTTGTTTCAAAACCATCACCATCTTCCGTGTTATTTTAACTGTTGTTAATAGTGGAAAGCAGCATACGTTCATTTTGCTCTCTTTGCAACTTCCAATCGAACATGCCCACATGTTTACAAACATTAATTACTCTTTACAATAAACATGTGATGAAGCACCATTTTTTCATTACTCATTTCACATATAATGAAAGAGCACCAGCTCTTTCTCTTTAGTGAGAAAACTACCAAAATTATGCAACAGTAATTCCTTACCACTGCCATAGCCCTAGTCCCAGAAAGCAATATAACTAATACACTGGCATCCTCAAATTAACTAGTCTGTTAATATCACTAGAACCTGTGAATATCTTGAATTTATCTGCGTGCATCATGCTCAATTATATCTTATTATAATAAAACTGTTTTAAAGTCAACCTTTTTCTAAATTGCACATGTACGTAAACTGCCATACACCCAGATGTCATATAAATGGTATCCAAGTCAACCTTTCCAAGCAAAGGCATATTTTCATTGTGTAAGTAGTTTCATTTATAGGTAATCACATATTAAACCAAGTCCTCTTGCCTTGGTGAGGAATTCCAATGGGATCTATATGTGAGAGCAGGGAAGCTGTACCACACAGAACTCAAAATTAACAGGCAGGAGATAAATTCAGGGTGCCACTGAACTAGATGCAATGAGCAGGGAGATAAGAGTGAGTTTGTACTAAACAGAAACACAGCTAAGAAAAAGGAATGTAAAAGGGACTGTTTCATCTGAAGTTGGTATTTATTCTGGAGACAAGCCCAAGAATGGGCTTTAGAAATGGATCCCAGCCCAGAAAAGCTGTGTGAAATATCTTTATGGTTAGCTTAATCTGACAATCAGGTAACGGAAGGGAACTGAGGAAACATCTTAAAGTAAAAACTACAAGCTGCCATAAAGCTGTAAGTATTTGTTTATTCCTCTGTATCACAGTCTCTAAACATAACTGCTTTAGTAAGTTTTTCACTGGAGTAAAATAAATTCATTTTTGCTTTTACTTTAAAGGCTGCCTTGACTTAAATGTTATTCACAGCTGTTAAACTGTAGTCATTCTGTCCTCTAGAGAGCAATCCTAAACAGAGGTATCAGCTCATCTTCATGGGGTACCAAACATCAACTACAAAACTGAGGATCTTGTGAGACTGGACAGTCCCACATGAAATTACTTCGACTCTTTAAGGAATTGCTAACATGGAGGATGTGTTTGGAATACACGTCAGCCCATGGGAAGATTATTTTTGGTCTGTAGCAAGACATTAGCAAGTTGTTCCTGAACCTCTGGAGACCCCTCAAAGTTTTCCCAATATCTCTGAATTATTCCATTGTGAGATCATTCCATTGTCTCATACTACACTATTACCAGCATTACACTAAAATACCAATTGTGCTTGACATGGCATAGATACACAGCTTTTTTACCAGCAGCCTGTAACAGAAGAAAGACAGGAGAAAGGCCTCATTCACACTGCAGACAGACGCAAAACTAAGAACGCATTCCCGCATCCATCCCATTGGCCAGACGAGTTCTGTATCTGTTAGATCATGCTTCCCCTCTAACATCTGGATTATAATTTTCCTCCACTAATCTTTCTAAGGCTTTTCAATAGGTCATTAATCTTAGTCTGAATCATTTTTTTAGTTTAGTTTGCTCCCAAGGATTTCAGTTCATTTCATAATTCTATCCAGTTAGACTATTTTCCAAACAAGGAGTGTTCTTTATTCCGTATTAAAATCCCCGGTGAATCTGAAGGGTGGCTTTTCATGCAGATGCTCTAAGTCCTTTAACTTAATTGGTTGGTTTGAAACACCCTTTGCCTAACTTTCACACCCCACTAGTCACATTTTCATTTCTCATTGTAGTAAATTTAAATGCAGAAGAGCAAAACATAAATGAGAATTATTTATATTCAATTGGCTTCAGTAAAATTTCTGTGCATTTTCCATGTGAGTTGTTCCCTAATCTCTATCAAACTGTACACAGCATAAATAGCAGATAGTAATGTGCCTTTTCCATATAATAAAATACATGCAGACTGAAATGTCTTTGGGAAATCAAGAATCAAAGTTATAAAAAGCCACTCTAGAAGAAAAGCATTCAATGGGAATAACAGACATTTATAGACTTACAAAGGATATTACAATCATTTAGTCTAACCTCATTATAAAATAGGCCGTGAGAGTTTCCTGAAGTAATTTTTATGTAAACTAGAGGAACTTCTAGATGAAAACCAAGTCCTTATTTGAAAATATCCAACAATGAAGAATCCACTACAACAATTCACAAATTCTTCCTTTGGCAAGCTTCATTTACTGTTAAAAATATACTTCTTTCTAGTCTGAGTTTCACAGGATCAGGTTGCAAGAGACCTCAGGAGGTCTCTAGTCCAACCGCCTGCTCAAAGCAGAAGCATCTCTAAGGTCAGACCAGGTTGCTCAGGGCTTTATCCAGTCTGGTCTTGCAAGGATGGAGAGTACAAAACCTTACATCATGGAAGGATGGAGAGTGCAAAACCTCTCCAGGCAACCTGCTCCATTACTTGACTGCCCTCATGAAGAAAAAGTTTATCCTTATATCCAGTCAGAACTGTATGTCACACATGTCACTAGATGGGGAAATTCCATTAGTGAAATTCAGATTCATTGAAAGACAACACCTCCACCCCACCCACCCCGAAATTATCATTGCTTTAAAACTGTTTTTTGGACTTCCACCGGACTAAATATCCTGCTCTGTGGATAAGATACTCTGAGTGTTTTGGCTTCAGAAAAGCTTTGGTGGACAGAAAATCAAACTACTAGTGTGGAAGAACTACTAGTCTAGAACCTAGATATCTTGAAACCTTAGCACCTTCCTATAAAGAAGTACCAGTGCATGCTATGATCCGTACAATACTATCACTGTATTTTATGCCCCTTCAGTTTGCATATTAATTTCACAAGTCTTAAATGTCTCTTCTACACTTGACCCAGCCTCCCAGATCAAAACAGCCATTTTTTTCACTCTGCATTCCCCATCCACCCCAGATAAACAAAATCCTTGTTTCATTCTTCTCCTTTTCTCATGTTAATTTTCCTTATCTAGGAGTAAGCTAATTTATGTTTGGGAACCTGACTGTGAACCCTCCCCTACCTGTTTCTCAGGACTATCACAAATTCCTTCTTTCATGATCATTTACCACCCTGTAAGAAGCCACTTTGGGTTATTTCCTAGATGCAGGTTACCAAATCATAAGGCAAGAAGCTCTGGTCACTGTCAAGGGCCTGTATAACAATTCGTAATAACCTGCAGTTTCCCCTGTACAACAGCAATGCAGTCAACACCAACCCATTTTGCCTGTAGCCAAGAACTGTTCCAGTTGAGGAATAAAAAGAAATTCTGTTTATTGTCGAATATCTCACTTTTCTCACATTAAAGCTCACTAGCCAGACAGGCCTAACAGTGAATCACGGGGAGTGAAAACCCTCATCATTTAATTCAAGTGGGTTCTGACCATGATTTCCACCAGTTTATTCATTATATGAATTTTCTAGCAGATGTTATGTGCATTTTTTAAGATACTTTCTGAAGTGTTTCAGGCACTGAATAATTGTAGTTATTCTATTACTTATTCTATCCTTATCTTAGGTTACCATTAAGTACAGAATAATTTTTCAGACTAATTTGCTGTAAGTAGTCTTGATAGAGAAATTGCTGAAAGCACTTAAGTTACATAAGGTCACGCCTTCCCCAGAGAGACCTAAAGACCTTAAAGTCTAGCTCCTTTTTTTATTATTTTCTTAAAACATATTTTCCTCTTTTTATTTTCTTAGATACTTAGCATATGAACCAGTGGATTGCATTCTTTTGCTTTCTATCAAGATTGGTATGTATTTACAAACAAGAGACATACCTTCTGTGTTCTGTTCCTTAACTATCACCCAGACAACAGGATGTAAAATGAAAACTGGCTCTTCTCTGATCCTTTTCTACCTTAACTGAAGCAAGGTTTTCTTTGATACATAAGACATAGTTCCCTGTTTGCTATCTCAGCAAGTTTCTTACACAATTACCTGGATGCACTGGTTTATGTTCCCAGACTAAATACTGAAGTCAATACCAAACATAAGTACCAAAACTGTGATAGCATTTCCTTGACAAAAATATCAATTTTGCTTTGCTTCCCCAAATGGCCAAAAATTATATATTTTAGTGCCATAATTTTCCCTTTCATAGTATGAATATGCAGGGTCTTAAACAGTCCACTGATCAGTGAATACAAGAAATGTTATTAAAATCTTCCTAATGCCTTTCAGATTCTCACACAAATAATCATGATGGCACTTACTGCTGTAACATTATCTTCAACTGTACATTTATATATAGAATAAAAGAATAAAAGCATTCTTTTCTATTTATTTGTATTGCTTAGGAGATTCAGCTATGGATCAGGATCTGACTGTTCTAGGGACTTGTCCTGGTTTCAGCTGAGATAGAGTTAATTTTCTTTGTGGTGGCTGGTGTGGGGCTATGTTTTGGATTTGTGCTGGAAACAGTGCTGATAATACAGAGATGTTTTAGTTGTTGCTGTACTAGTCAAGGACTTTTCAGCTTCCCATGCCCTGCCAGGTGCAGAAGAAGCTGGGAGGGGACACAGCCAGGGACAGTTGATCCAAACTGACCAAAGGGCTATTCCATACCATATGACATCATGCTCATGCTCAAGCTGGGGAAGAAGGAGGAAGGGGGGACATTTGGAGTGATGGCGTTTGTCTTCCCAAGTAACCGTTACGCGTGATGGAGCCCTGCTTTCCTGGAGATGGCTGAACACGTGCCTGCCCATGGGAAGGAGTGAATGAATTCTTTGCTTTGCTTCACTTGCGTGCGTGGCTTTTGCTTTACCTATTAAACTGTTTTTATCTCAACCCTCGAGTTTTCTTACTTTTGCTCTTCCGATTCTCTCCCCCATCCCACCGGGGGGGAAGTGAGCAAGCGGTTGCGTGGTGCTTAGTTGCTGGCTGGGGTTAAACCATGACAGGACTAAATGAATACATACAAGCAGCAATTTGCAAATACACGGTAGTAAATTTGTAGTCAGCAGACTTTTTCACATGAAGCAAACTGTTAATGAAAAGTTTCATAACCAATAGGGAGTTACCATGGGAAGACCCTGGGAAAGATCTTTCCATGCAAGATCTGAGTACTACAAACATATTGAATGAATGAATTCAAACATATTGAAACATATATATGTTTCATATATTGAACCCACTGTTGGGGAACTGGTGAGGTGCAAAAGCTATCCACAAATGCATAAACATGTTACATGAGATAAGTCAGACTCCGGAATTGTTTATCTGCACCCTTTACATGTCAAAGCCCAGCAATAATATTCAAATACCAGAACCTAATTCTGCCAGTTGATCTACATTTCAAAGTGTTTGCTTTTTTGTAAATCTAAAATCCATTTAAGTTTTGATGTGGCCTTCTTGAAGACTACATACTATTCTGAGACTTTTGTTACCTAACCAACAATTTAAATTTTCCTACAATTCCAGAAGCAGTCTAATTGCTTAAAAGTGCACATCAAGCAGTGTAAAGAAGCATTTGTTTGCATTTAGCCAACGGTACTTACTAATGAATTTCCTTTGATAGGCTGAATTGTTGAAGTAAGGAGGTGGTTGCAGAGGAGTAAACTAAACTAACTGGCCACTAATTGTAAACCATCAAGGAGGAAATTAATGGATGTTCCAGGTACAAAGCCCACATATTATGAATTTAAGCACTTACTTTTCTAAGTCTTTGTGTTCCTTTATCATTCAGAACTGGTATTTTTATTCACACTGTAACCTCATAACTTATCCATTAATTTTTCTATGACATATCCATGGTGAACATTCTTTCGCCTTTCATCAGGTTCTTCACTTTTTAGAACTAAAGAAAAAACCTTGAAAGACAATACTGTCTAAACTACAATTTTATACTACTAAAATTGTACCTAATATACTTTTCAAGTAATATTTTACATAACTCCCAAGAGTCTATCCTTACACTTACTATAAGTTTTGGGGGTTTTTTTGTTGTTGTTGGTTTGTTTGTTTGTTTTTAAATCAAGGTAGATATGAATCTAAGAGGGATCTAAGAGGGATTCCTGGAGTAGACAAATTGTAGACATATTAAAAAATTATTTCCAAAAGTATCTGAAACAGTTTGTTTTTTCATTCTTAAAGTTGCATCAGCTATATTTTTCTACCTTGTCAAAGTAATTTCCATAATTAATGAAAGATTTTCTATTCCTTTTCACAGACTAGTTAGCTCCACACATCAGGACCAACTGTACATCATTTCTCAGTTTATTTTAGGGCAGAGCAAAACAGAATTTCACACCTTACAGAATACAGCTATGGATCTTATTGGAATGCTAAGCAGCTATAATTTTTTCCACAGTTTTAAATTTCCATATTAGAACTTTTTCTAAATTCACACAGCAGAATTTACTAGTTGCTTGTTTCATTGGGAAGTCTTGTGAATTTTTTATTTTAAGAGGCAATCTAAATTGAAAATATTCAAAGCTTCAAAATTCTGTTTCCAAACATTTTTAAATGGCTCTGATCACTACTCTGCAAGATTTGACATTTCAAATTAATGGTGGTTTATTTGCAAACTTAAAAAAAAACCCCAAACTTGCAGGTGTTCAGGTATCCTGATTTCCAGCTGAAATTTTGGATTAAATTATAATCAGGTATTCAAATTGAAGTGTGGAGAAAAGAGCTAATTTTTTTCTAAAGCTTCATCACAAACATAACTTTTCTGTAAAAAGATCAAATTCCATAAATCATGCAGTTATCCAACCTCTATTGAATTTGACAGCAGTTTGGGGGATGTTTTTTTGTCTTTTACTTTAACTGCATTATTGCAATTGAATTATTTCAACACTTAGGCTAGAAACAATATAGTGAATGAAGATCAGCTTTATTTTAAAAATCCTTTCAACAGAAAAGCAGATGATAGAGAATGCTCTTGGTATCTACATGAAATTTCACCTGTTTCATAGTAAACTGTCATATAACTGCCAATTATGCCACAGCACAATTTATAACAATAAAAAAATACATGTATTTCCAATAGTTCTCGTCTCTTTTTCATGGTGATTCACAGCAGTAAAGAAAAATATCTTTCAATGTATTAGTCAGGTGGTCTGTGGATTTCAAATTACTTTAGGGGATTTATTTATGTACTAAATGTACCCCCTAACAGCTCAGAGCAAGCTCTTTCCCTATCTTTGCGTTAGAATTGTTTGGCTAGAACATACAATGCAGCAAGACCATCTGTGGAAGTGCTGGCAGAGGAGAAAGAGGGTAGGAGAGTGGGACGGAAGGTGTGTTTAGTATACAAGTATTGACACTGCCATGTGAAAGGAAGGAGAAAGAAAGGCTGATGGAAGAAGATTAATCAAGAAGGAACCACAGGTCAACACCTTTGCTGCAAAGGGACAAAGACCAGGAGGATTAGCCCTCCCAGACCTACTGAAGTTACCCTTAGGAAAAGAAAAGCTGTTTCAGAACACCTCTGAAGAGTACTTATGTCATAGCAGTGTAAAATTCCCTATTTTTTTCTTTATTTCAGTATCTCCCCACAACTGAAAATAAATGCTCAATATTTTGTGTATGCTTTCTATTGCAAATTACTCTCTTCAAAGTACATGATAAAAATCCACGGCATTGGCTCCATCTTTATTTGCTGATGATCACAAACGAATGCACCACTGGATGAAAACACGCTATAGCTTATTTCTATTGTTAAACCCTCATATTAAGTTGCAAAGCAGATGAAATTTAAGTAGTCAATACCTTATTTACTCACTAGGAAGATGGAAATTTTCTCATTTAAGCTTCTTTTATGGACCTTGCTTTCTTGTAAAATCTTTTTTGCAAATAAACACAGTCCAGGTGTGCTAACAATGCCTACTTTTCATTTCTACTCTACACTGCTAAATGAGAAAAGAAAAATGTTTTTATATTTTATAGCAATATAAAGCATATTTTTCAAACCATCTGTGGAGATAAGCGATTCATTCATTGTCCAGAATACCTCTGACAAATTCTACTATCACATTTTCTGGATCAAAGATAACTTGACAGAGTGGAGCTTGGAGGGAATGAGGTGCTAAGTACTGCACCAGAGAACGGTCTACGATTATGAGACACCCAGCAGCTAAGTACACATTAACTCTAGACTGACATGTAGTTTCTATTTCAGTGTTTATTCATACAAAATACGAAATGCTGAAAGAATATCAGAAAAAGATTCAAATTGCATTAGTTCTATTAATCAAGGACAAACCATCACCTGTTACCTAATCATATGTGGCTATATAGTATACACCGTATAAAGTTGTTATTTTTATTTAATAGCTTCACAAATTACAGAAGCAATTAGGTGTATCTAATCAAATAAGAACTGTTAACATATTATTTCTTTTTCAATCTTGATACAAGAAATGTTGAATCTTGAGTAACATTTAAAATAATTTTTCCCAACACAGAAGATAATCTGGGTCAAGCAGAACCTCCACGTTTCATAGTTAATTATACAGATGGTGCTCATCTAAATGACAAAGCCTACTCTTGGTGACATCATTCCCTCTAGCAGGCAACTATTATAATGTAATTTGTAAACTAAGAATTTCAGTTTGAATAAATTGTCCTTTTTGTCCTGTCATCCTTTTTGAGAGTGTTCTCATCACAAAAAAAAAAGCATTTTAGCACATGAAAGAAAACATAAAAGATAAGGAAAACAAAAAGTAATAAAAGGGAACATAGTCAGAACCTTCCAGTACACGAATCTAGTTTTTGTGGATTCATCATTTCCAGTTCATCTGACAATCTGATTACTGCATATAGCGTTGCAGATGGAATTATGCCATATACACAAACTCATGACCTGAGAAAGCTGTGTGTTTTGCTTTGACAAGTCTTATAATTAGAAACCTGTGAACAAAAAATTCAAAGACTTCTACTAAATTAGATGGACACCATGAGCAAAAAATTTTAAGACTGATCCCAGAGTGAGCCTCGCAGATCAGTTAACATCAATGACATTCTCAGCAGATTTTGGCGAGTATATAAAGTTCAAGACTCACTATGCCTTTTTTCCTCTGAGGTCTGCCCTCCTTCAGGAAGTCTTTACCTCTTTATTTTACCTCAGTAAACCTGATTTATTTATTTTTTGGTCAGAAATGTGAATCACATTTCATTAACGAAATATGAGACAAACTATATATCTATGCCTAAAGAATAAACTTCGGAGTTTAACTGCCATGCAGCTAGAAATGGCTTTACCCAAAGTTTCCTTTGTCTATTGTCTACAACACAGTTTCCAAATATTCATTGTTCATCATCTGTTCATGTGCATCCACCAGCATCTCCTGACAGTTATTCTGAACTGACTGACTTACAATGTGACTACCTGCAACTACCTCCTGGCTTAGCTTTGGAGTTACTGAGAATTATCAAACCAGCTACAGGACCAACTGTAGCCTATTGTTCCCCTTTCAGCTCTCCCAGTGAAACTTTATGATCAGGTTAGCAAAAACCTAACCAACCTATATACACACAGAGTTAGGGGCACTATGAGTACCATGAAGAAACTGGAAACTCCTAAACAACAAAAAAAACAGTATTAAAGGATGAAGTAATAGACATACAATTATATTCAACAGTAAAACAGACAAGCCTGTTAACTCAGAAACTATGATCTGAAATTTATTCTACCAGTTAGAGAAAGAGCCAAACTGATTACTGGGAGCTATAGGCTGTCAGTTCAGTACAGCTCTTAAATGGAATTGTGATAAACAAAATTAAGAGCATGTGTAAAAGACAAACCTCCTTTTACTTCCTCTACTTGGAGGTAAAAGATCCTCCAAGATAAAAAAGAAAATAATACACATTGGTTATGAGAAGACTAGAAGTTTTCTAAGCAATCAAAAGAGACTGACATTTTGGAATACCCTTCACACATATAAAATAAGGAGAAAACTCAATTTACATTAGCTTATATAAAGTATTAAGGAAGTGATACAAATCAACTAGGAAATCCTTTCTGTGTTCTGCTCCAAAATGGCTGAAATACACAGAGTAAAAACGGAAACTACTGCCTACTAGAGATTCAGTACCAGTGAAAAAACTGTGCTGCCAAACTGCAGTTTGCTACAATCAACAATTCTTCCTGGTTGTGATTAAGTAAAATGAACTACATTAAGTGAAACAGCTCTAACAATAATTGCTTTTAAGTATTAGGCCCCTGCATTTCTTACAAGCTTTTTAAGTAAATGTAAACTGTAACTCAAGTGTCTTTTCGCACTTTTTTGGTTGCTAGTAAGTGAATTTGTGTTTAAAAAGTATCGCTGAGTTCCACAAATTATTTTTGCCTATCCAGAGCCTCGTATGCTGCTACTGTTTTTCCTGTTAAACTAACAGGATCTAAGAAATTTTAGTCTCCAATGTTTATTATAGCCTTGAACTTTACAAGCATCTTGTAAAGCTTTGCCTTTCTTTAGGCACTCAGTTCATGCTGGTCTCTCTACAAAATAGTTTTTGTTCATTTTCTGGGGATGGGGAACACAGCAATAACGTCTTTTCTGTCCATCTTAATTTACACTTGCTTTAATTTTTCCAGGTATCCCTGTGTATCATGCTATTCTTAGTCGTAAACTTGGTCAAAAACCTTTTAACAAATTTTATTATAGAGAAAAACCTTGAAGAAGAGAAATATTACGCTAACAGAAAGCAAAAGTATCCATAATAAGGTATAATACTTCAGATATATACCTGGATCAACCTTCACTCTGTTCCACTGTGCAGTATTAAAAAAATGACAGACAGGTAGGGCAGTTCAGAGGAAAGGAGAACTACAGTTCAGCTGAAAAGAGAACTAGACCAAAACTTCTGAAATGAATTGTTTCCAAACTTTTAGTTCAGTTTATATGAACTTTGAAAGGTCCAAACCCCAGATTTACATATTTTATCAGTGCCTAATTAAAAAAAAGCTCTTATATACACTTAAAATTTTTGCTACTTCCAGCTGAGCATGTATGATCTACAGTCATTTTGAACCAAAGGTCATAATGGAATGAAAGAACAATGTTAGGATACAGTTTCTTTGTTATTATTCACTATAAGGTTGATATTCTTATCCTGGTATAACTAATTAATCCTCTCATTTGAATATGATCTGCATGAGAGATCCTGCAGTAAAAGCCAGTGCAGGTTTTACCACAACCTGATTATTGCAGAATAATTGTTTATTGGTGTTCCTGATTGTAGCCCTGATTACAGCTCTTTTAAATCTGTGCTTTTTAAAATTTATTTAACATACTGACATGAATATATGACTTTAATACTACAGACAACTGCTATCTGAAAGAAATGACAAAAAGTAAGGCTGTGATTATTTTTCCAGACTACAGCTCTTATCAACAATTTGTGACAAGAAGCTCTTGCAAGGCACCTGTAAATTGAGGAAGCCCTTCTCAAGGATATTAAAATAACCTCTTTTCTTACTCCGTCTCTTTCTCTTGTCCTATCGAGACAGATAGTTTCAGACTTGTAAGAAAAAGCTGTTCATTTAGGAACAGCTGACCTTACCAGCCTTACTAAAATTTTATGCTGGAGATTAAGCAGTCAATGTCAAGCAGAATACTGAGATACAATAGCACAACTATTGCTGAGTCACAGGATAATAATAAGATTAAGGAGGGTGGATTTCTTTGCCAATGGCAGAGGAAAAAATGTCTGTTCTCTAATATGCATAGATGAGAAAATCTGCAGAAGAGAAAATCCTTTCTACAACCTTAGTGTGAAAGTCTACTTTGACCCCTAGTTTATACACTTTGAGGGCTTCATATTTGCTTGGTAAACTGAAGAGTTTTGATATGTTCTCAACCAAAAAAAGAGGGAAAAAAGGCAGAAAGCAAGCTGGCATATGAATTTGTCTTTAAGGATTTTTCTCTGCTGCTCTGCTTACCTCTCACATACACTGTAGCAAGGCCCCAGCAGGACCGGTTTGTGGTGCTGATGTGAATGTTAATAGAACAGCATTGTTCAACAGCAATTATCTTGGTCAAGCAGCCTGCATTTTATAGGGTTCAAAGGGACAAGGGCCATACCAAGGGAATAACAAAATAACGAGGTGACTATATTTGATATGCTTGTGTGTGTCAGAAACTTAATGTTTGCACTTGTAAATTGGTGGTTCATCACGTTACTTTAAAGCAGGAGCTCAGGAGAGTCAAATATTGAGTACGCAACACTCATTTTTAACAGTGCTGAAGAAGTCGGGCATTACAATTTGGCAACATGGCTAGTTAATTTGCCTGGAGCACATTATGAATATTGATCCTGACACATATAGAGGCACTGCACAATTAAATAACAATGCATGTTGTGACGACAAAGGATAGATAGATCATGTGTTTAAAACCAAACCCAGAGACAAAAGGACTGGGCCATTGAGGTGGAACTTCATTTGTGTTGTAAACATTGATTGGCTGGAATGTGAACACTTGTGTATCCCACTGCAAGAATGTCATGGTAAAGCATCATTGTTTGGCCTCAATCCATGACTGAAGTAATCAGAGTCCTTACTGTATGGGTAGCCAAAGTTAGAAAAGTTTGTAATAGGCCCAATAGCACATGTGATAAAAGGACTGATACGGTTTCATTTTCCTTGCCTTTATATCTTTTTTTTTTTTAAATGCACTGCACATCTTTGTTTAAACTATGGTATTTGTCAAGTAAGATTGATGGATGACATGCCCCTCCCTCCACCCTGAGATTCTCAGCCATGTGGGGGCTTTTCTACTAGCCACACCACCACAGAGAAGCTATAAAAGTTAACTTTTACAATCGCCTTTTCAATCTCAGTCTTTGTAAGATAATGAACGCTTGGAAGCTCACTAACACAGGTATGTCTCTTCTGGTGACACTCCCAAGCCTATTTATACAAGGCTGACCCAACCAAGGCACAGCACAGTGAGGCATATTACTTTTGGTATGTCTTACTGCCACCTACTTGCCATTCCAGTGCAGCGTGGCCAAGTGTCTGCTATAAATTGTCTTTTTTGGCCTAGTTCAATTTGAAAATCGATGAGTGACAGTCAGCCCATGCGGTACTTTACTTGCCTCTAAGTACTCCTTCAAAGTCAGCTGCTAGTCCTGGAAATATTTGCAGAACAACATCCTTATGTCCAACACTTTGAAGGTGCTATTTCTAGCTGTGGCCCTTTTTACATCTGGCATTTCAGCTCCTTAACCTCCTCTTACTTTGGCTGTTAAGGAGCCTGGTTTTTAGTGAGAAGCAGTAATCACGGCAGTGCTGCTGCAGTTCCACCTGGACACAGTACCAACCAGTATTAAAAGCACTAAGAACTGACTTTCACTGTAGTGATATTACATGAATGCTGAGTCTTGCTCTGTATCTCTCGGTCTGGCCCCTGGCCTGGCAGCACAGCGCCAGCCTCCTGCCCGTGCAGCACATCTGCTGCTGTCCTGCCAGCCCCACACCGGGGCAGGCCCTGGCATGCTGGGCTGACAGAGGAACGCACACATCCCGCCCCGCTCCGCACCGCGGGTGCATCTCTATCTAGCAAGCGCAGAGCACGTGACGTGTGGAGAACGTGTTTCGGGCCACGGGTGTCAGGGCCTTGAGTCACCAACACGCTCTGCAGCCCCCCTGCTCAGGTCAGCTCTGACCTGGCTCAGCCTGTAACCTCAGATCAGGCTGCCGAGAGAACAGCTACGAGGCCTCTTCAGGGGCCTCTCCGCCTTCACTGGGGAGCCGCTGTTCACGCCTGCCCCTTGCCCGCAGTCCAGGCCTGAGCCGACCGCCAGGAGCAGGAGGTGGGGCTGCCCGCGGGGCAGGCGAGCAGGGCGCGGTGGCCGCCCGGCAGCAGCCCCTCCCCTCCGCACCTGAGCGGGAGAACGGAGCTGGCGGTGGCCGCCACGGCGGGGGGCGGCTGCCGACAGGCCGGCCTGCGCCCCGAGGGCGGGCCGGGACCTCCTGACAGCCAGGCACCAGGCCGGCCCGGCTGCAGGGTCCCTGAGCCTTACTGCCTGGATGCCACATCAGTATTTTCTAAGAAATGCTCCAGTTTCAATCTTTAGAAACCTCCAGCCTTCCCTGCTTCAGCTTCCTCAGCTGTACAACTGGCAGCTCTCCGCTCCACCTTCTTGTATCTTGTAGAAAAAATAAAAGTAGATGAAAATTAAATGTCAACACCTCTCTGAGGCAAGAGCATAAATAAAGAGTTCGTTAATGGTGTCTCACAGGGGGAAGGTGAGTTAGGAAGATCTCTGAAGACCCAACTCAGACCTTAATTATGCCCACGTTGCTGTAGGAATGCATCTTCATTGCTTGAGGGGAAAAAAAAAATACCCCTTTCCTGCTCTTCTAGAAAACTCATTTGCTAGTTGTAAAGAAACAAAAATGGAGATTAGAGTCCAAGCCGATACAGCAAAAATTCCTGTTACTTGTTCAGCATTAGGACACAGAATAATAGTATGCACCAACTCCTCAGGCTGAACGAAAAGACAAATTAAAAGAGATGGTGCTTAGGAAGCTGCAAGGCTGGACACAGTGATCAAAAGCTCTTCAGAAGTGGCAGGTTTATCTCCTCCCTGTAAGCACAATGCAGCCCTGCAGGAGTATCTCCCTGAAAGCCTTGTGCAGGTTCACAATATTAATAACCAGCCACTGCTGCCAGGGATGCCTCATTCTGCAGTTTAATTTGAGACATATTTGTCAACGGTCCTAAACTTCAGAAGGATAAGGTTAATATTTAGTGTTTGATGCCAGCTGGAAGAAAAGGAAGATTATAGAGAGCAGGCCTACCCTGTTAAATGCAGAAAATGCTAATAATGTAAGTGCATTTCTAGAATTGCCATCGCATCTCCCTCCCACTTCTATCCTAACACCAACACCTCTGTATACTAATTCATTAGTCACAGCATTTTACAATAAATCAGTGTAACCACTCTGAATCTTTCAGTGAGTGATAAATGCACCCACACATTCCCTTGAAAAGGACGTGCTGGTTAGGAAGCACATGTGTGCAGGTTTACTATTGTGGTAATCACTGCAGAATACTGTTATCAGCAATGTTAACCAGTGTGAATGTTCACTTATTACAGCAGCATCTTTTCCTTCCCTCAAGGAAGTTCATCTGTACTGCTTAGCGTAGATGATCTTAGTTTGGAACATCAAGAGAGACATTTGTTAAAAGCCAAACAAAAGCTGACAGGAAAAAAATTATTCTCCAATCCTGAAGAGTTGCTGCTTTGTCAGATTTACAAGTAAAATCCTGGCAAATTTGTAATAATTTGCTCTTCTTGTACCTGATATCAGATGAGCTCTTCTTGTACCTGATATCAGAAGCAAATATTGATATTTATATGTAAACTTCGGGGGAAATACCTGTATGTGTAAAATACCACAGGCAGAAATAGATATTTCCTTTCCTGTGTAAGTTAAACTTGCTGGTTTTTAGTCTTCAGTTCCGCAGGTCCAAAACCTTTTCCATCTTAAATACATCTTTGCCTGTAGATGGCTGTAAGTATTAGATCAGAGACATAATAAGGAAAGCTTACACAAAGTTGCTAGGACAACCAATTTAAGGAAAGTTTACTAATTTCCTCATCAGTTTTAGTTCTTTGTCGTGGCTGTGGCAGTGCACAACTCAAAAAGTCTCTTTCATCCTCAGTAACTATTTACCAGATTATACTGAAGAATATAGCTGGGTTCTTAAAGCTTCAGTCATTTCTAAATTATGGTAGCCAATTCTCTGTAGTCCAGATGATCTGTAATCCCTCCAAGTCATTCAAAACCCGTTTTATACTTCCTGCAACCTAATTTTATAAATCTCAAATACCGTCCCTCATTTTCTGCAACAGCAATGTTTATTTTGAGTGTTAAAAGTCAGCACGTAAGATTGCAGACATTTTGTCACCCAGTGAAAGAATGCATGTTGAAAGAAAAAAGGAATTACAGCAGTATGATCCAAAAAATAGGCGTTGAAGCTGAACTGGAATTAAAGAAGTACTGAGTTAGCTTGGTTGGCTCTAAAGCTTGAAAGCAGCCTCTGAAGCTAGAATAATCAGTTCAGCTGAAAGTTACATTAAAAGGGCCTATATTATCTCCCTATAAAAACATGTTACCTGAAACTGTATATGTAATTTTTAATAGCTTTTATATAGGAGTAGTGGTAGAGGAAGAAAGGATTTGGATTTATTTAGAAGTTTGGGTTTCATGAGAAAAATACAAGATAATTCACAGTCCTTTATAAGGATGAGGGGGTTGTTCAATGCTTTTAACTGCAACAGTGTGGTCTCCATAGCAAGACCCTCCCTTTTAAAAGCAGTCATTCAAAGTGAACTCTTTGTGCACTGGTAGGTTTTTCTAAAAGGATATATTTGGTGTACCTAGTAAAGGGTGTAAACCACATGGAATATATTAGACTTCAATAATAGTTTCTGCATAAAATTCCTAAAGCAAAACTTAACTGATCATCCTTTCCATGCCATGAGTTACATAAAGCTCATTCTGCTACTGAAGCAATCACATATTCTACGTTGCAATTTTAAAAAGTTGTGCAGCCCAAACACTACTAAAATAATCTTCTATATTCTCTTTGAATTTATGACACAAATTCCATTAACTTAGCTGTGCAAAAATTAAACTGAAAAGGTGACACAAAATGCTTTGGAGCTTGTTCTAAAATTTTTACTTGCAAAGCACTACAGAAAGCTGTATAAAAATGCCATTTCTGCATAAAAAGCCATGCTGGGTCAAACAGCCACTCATATAAAAGCTATTGTCCCAAGTAGGCTTGCAAAATTTAAATACTTTGCAAATAAAAAAGCAGAAGGCACATATTTACAGATAAAACTTGAAGAATAGGTGAGGAAAAATAGAGGTAACAGGAAGTTATTCCATTATAGAAAAGTTAGCTCAGGCATAACGTTCACGTGGAAGAAGACAGAAAACACCAGACAGCAGGTTTATAAAATGTATTTGTTAAATCTGGAGATGCTTTGTCATATTTACTTACAAGTTTGTTCCTCCTCTGTAAGAGCGGATATATTCTTTCAGAAAGCAGCATTTAGCCCAGAATTCAGCCAACGGCCATGAAAAGATGCTGAAGTGAAAAGCAAAAGACCTGAGCAAGTACAGTGACACTTTGCCTAGCATACCATTCCAACTCCTGTAAACCAGTGGTTTAAGGACATCTGAAGCCAGGAGTTGCATTTTCCTTGCCACATTTAATAGCTTTTGAGAAATATATTCTTCATGAACTTGCTATGGCCTTTTCTAGCACATCTCAGAACCCCCAATATCCTCTAGCAAGGAATTTTACAGTGGTATTGTACTTGAAGTGAAATTATATCTCCTTGTTAATGTAAGTCTAATGCTTATTATTTTTACTGAGTGTCCTTTAGCTTTAATAATAAGAAACAGTGATAATCATTCTGTTCTCTACACGATTCATATTTTTTCAGAACTTTAGCATTTCTTTCAGTTCTCTTACCTTGAGAGAAAAAAATCCTGATAAAATAAATTTTACTTTATAAGCTGTTAAATAGCTCCAGATATACTTTGTCAACTTTTTCCGTACCTTTTCCAGTTCTGTTAGATCTTTTTTAAATGATGGGAAGTGGGGAGGAGGCAATGAGAACTGTAAGAGGGATTCAGGATGTTCACTATGGGTTTACCAGTGGCATAAATAATCTTTTCTATTTCTAAGTACTTAGCTGGTAATTTCTAACATTCTTGTATTTTCAGTACTGGTCAAGTATGCTATACACTGCATCATGAGGATCTTTGTTCTGATTGGTAACCAGGAATTTACAGCCCATCTTGATGCATACTTAAGGATTTCTCCAAGTTTATCACCCAACTATTGTTGACTAAAGCTTATTGCTTGGTGTCTCAAAGTCTCTCTGAAACTTTTTGCAGCGTTTTCATTTTAACTATGCTGAATAATTTAGGTAGAGTAAAATGTGCAACTTCATTGTTTACTCTGTGTCTAATGATTCAGGGATCTAGTAAAACAGGAGATATTGCAGGGCTTCAGAAGGTTCCTCTCCCTCAAAAACTGACCATTCCTACTCATTTTTGTTACTTTTAACTAGCTATGAAACCCTCTTTCCCTCATGTAGATTTTCTTTCTGCTAAGAAATACTAGCTGGCACATGTAGCAGTAACATGTCTCCACCAGCCAGAGACAGAAAATTGATAAAATTCCTTCTCGGAAAGGCTGTATGAACTGTCTTACAATCATCAGAAGCAAGCACTGGTGGAATGTTGTCAAAAGGAACAAGTAATTTTAGACTAATGGCTAGGGGAAGGAATGCACTGCAAACAGAAAGATTGGAATGAACAACAGATTATGATGACTTGTTTCACAGAGGCCTATACACATACTACAGCTCTCCTCTTGTCTCACTGTTACAAGGAGCTTTACCTTTGGAGCAGAGATAATGGAAGTAAAGCAGTTTGGTCTGCAATACAAGAAAGCTGAGCATAGTCCCCCTGCAGAGTCTTGTGTGACGTTAGTCAAAGTAATTATTTTTTGTCACAGGTCTCTGTCTAAAATAAGATTTCAAGAGCCTCCCTAATTTAAGAGACAGAAAAAGTAAAGGATATGAGACACTCAGACACAAGACAAAGAAATCTATGGTTATGTACCACATCTAGACTGTAGCCTATCCCCACTGTACCTGCAAATACTCTGCATCTATAGCATGCAGTATAATGGCATCAAAAAGAACTCAGAATGTGACTATGAAAATAATTTGTATGTTAATCTATTAGTGTATATTAAATTAGTGTAAGAAATGAGAAGGGGTTCATTTCAGACTTGTAATTGTCAGGCACTTGTTCATGACCTTACCACAACAGCAGTAATTATGGGTATGGAATGATGTATGTAAAGAAAATTCTCCAGTATGGAGAATAATGAGAAAGCAATCTTCAATATATACAGTTGTTAAATATTACAACTATACTAAGATTAGCTGCAAAAAAACTCAGTGGGCAAGGTAGACATTTCTTTATTACTAATGAGATAGTGCAGTTCTTTATAGTGCTTTTGCTTCAAAGAAAATCTCTAGTTTGTTTTTAATTAGTCTCAAAAGGAGGTTTTCATTGAATAGGAAATTCTCAAATGACAACAGAAAATAGAGGACTCAGCGTAAGTGAAGTGAACTAGAACCAGAGGAAGACAAGCTGAATGTCTACTGGACAGGTTTGCCAATATCCCAGCAATTCAATGTCACTTAAAGCAGAAGCATGCAGCAAGTGTCTCATTATATTAAGGCGCCTGCCGCCTCTGAAAAGTTGCTGACAGTGGGTTTGTGTGTGAAGCAACAAAGTTTTAGCAATTGCTCAAGGTTTTTTTGTTGTTGTTGTTAATTTTTTTTGGTTTTTTTGGTTTTTTTTTTTTTTTTTTTTAGAACACAAATTAGGATTCACACCACAATGGGTAAAGTTAAGAAATACCGCAATCCATTAAGGAAAGAATGGGACCCAGCAGCAGCAGCTCCTTGGGTTTTGGCATTTTGAGGAAAGGAGTAGGTGAAAGGTAACTGTAAAAGGAAACGATTTTCCTACTATTTGACTTGAATTAACTAGAGCAGTTCTGTCCCTTGCAGATAAAATTCGTGGCTCACCCTAAAACAAATACACAGCCAACTAAGGGCTTTTACCGAGAGGTAAAAGTGAAAGCAATGCCTTCCATTCAGAGGTCCTTTGATAGCTTCACTGTTTCTGTGGTAACATGTTCCTCATGTTGGATGAGAATTTCTAATAATTTACACAATCATAATTTGAAGCAGACACAACACTATAGCCCATTTTGCATCAGTTTCAGCAGATTAGCTGTTGATTCTTAAGGTCCTCATAACCCAGGTGTCAGATCATCTAGACACAAAGGTGTTGGGCCAGAAGACAGACATTCTAGCAGTTACTGTAATTTTGAAGTATGATTCCCATAGGCCTCAAACCATTCAAAAACCCTAACACAGCTGTTTAGTCTTTCTGTTCAGAACCATGATATGTCACCTGAAGAAAACCATGAGTTTTAGTGCTTTTCATGTTCTCTTGTCATAGGCTCCCACTGATAATCTGGGGGGTTAATCAAAGAAAAGACATTGAAGAATTAAAAGCTGACTACACGCTGTTAACCTTGCATAATTAAAAGGTAATGCAGCTGTAGTCAATGAGTTCCATATATGTATATGCATGCAAATTTTTAATACCATATTACTTAAGTTTTATTACTGATGTTATGCAGGCAAGATTCCTACTAGCTTAATGTAGAGTTGTCAAACAGATACTTTATCTTTCCACATGATTTTTATTCTATCTTATATTTCAGCTAAAATTTAAAAAAAAAACATTTATTCATCATATAGCCAAGTGCATATAAGCAAAGAGACCATTATAATTGTTAACATGCTCTATTGTATTACAGTACTGCTCGAAAATATGTCATATCTAGTTACAGCTCTGACAGACACATTTGGGAAAAAAATCCAAACTTTTTCTGCGAATTAACTGTAAGATATATCATTTGAAGCAAACAATCCTTATTTCCAAAGAGAAACAGAAATACAGACAAGATGATAGCAACAAGATTCACTAGCCATCCAGCCTTAATGAACAGTTTTAAAACTGTTTTAAACTTATTTCTTAAAAGGTCCAACTCAGCAAGAACTTTACTTTAGTTGTTTATATCCTGATGTATGAAGTTTGGCAAAACATTTTAGCAGTTTCAACCAGATACATCACATCTACTACAGACCATCTAGTACAACACATGATATGAGGCACTCTGTGAAAGGCTTTCCATTTTGGGATTCCCTTCCGCTCTTGTGTCCAAACAGAGCTCAACATTGTTAGTGTTCCAGTTACACTGCAAATCTTAGTTACCTTTCTTTCCTGCTTTTAAGAACAATTGGGATGTCAAATTAAGACTCATTTGTGTATATATGCATTTTTGGGATAACCACCAACCAAGCATTAGCTAGACAGAGTTTAGCAAATTATAGGAATAAATGGAGTAGCAAAATAAGCTTTAAATGTGTTGAAAAGCATATCCTAAAATTTGCTTTTATCAGGAGGAATGTTTTAGATTGACTGAATTCTAGAACAGAAATTGGTAGTAATGCTGACTAATAACAACAACTGGTAAAATAAACCTTGTTTAAATATTAGGCTATTTTGTCAGATTTTGAATGAACTAAGGAACTTGTGTATAAAACAGGTTAGAGACTAGGAAAAATAAGTTCTATCAAAAACTTAAATGAACTAGAGCAAGAGATGCACAAGGACAGGATAGGAGATAATTGCATATAGTTATGGATTTTTCCAGAGCCTTTTGCCCTGCTAATAAGAACAGCTGAGCTGTCAAGTTTACCTCCACAGAGAAAAGAAATGAGTGACTCGGAATCAAACAACTAGCTGTCACAGAACTATTGTTTGACACTGTCTGCAGGGCTCTTTGTAGCAATCAGTGAAGCTTACCTTTTCAATCTTCATTTTCAGAAGATTCAACCCTTTTCTGAAAAACTCAAGGTGTTAATGCCGCTAATGATAGCATAGCTCTCATTGTGCTTTACAACAAGCATAATTTACTTGTCTTAAAAATCTTCTATTCTGCTTTTCCTTCTGGAATGCCATGAGAAAGATTTTGTGCAGTTAAAAGATTTTTGGAAAGTATCTGAAGAAACAATACACATTATGCAAATATAGGATGCAAGGAATCAATATCTGGACCTCAAAGAAGCAATGATAAATACTGTCCCAAGTCAAACAGTTGTCACTAATAATACTCAAGACCAAAAGTTTAACATCCTTTGTATGTATGCTTAGACATCTTGCTATACACAGATATAAGCCAGTTCAATTTATGAACTCAGTATTTGAGAAAAAATTTGGTTTCAGTCATTAACTACTGGAAAAGTGAGCACTTTTCACTTTTTTGTTCCTTAGATTGGAGCCATTTGCATTACTTACAATTTGTACAATATGTTAGAAAGAACAATACTTTCTAAGACACAGCATGTTTTCAGAAGAAAACACCCAGAATAGAAGACATGGTGAACATGGGGATTTGAGAGGAGAGATCAACTGGTTTTCACATCCTTTTTTTGTTTCCAACAATGAAGAAAGAGGGAACACCCAATAATCCAACAGCAACAATGCTTGCAGACAGATATCCATCACTAGCAAGTTGTATATGTCTCTTCTTCATCCGTTTCCTTTTACTTTCCAGAAGCACAAAGGTCATTGTGGTCTATTCCATTAAGTGATCCTGGACAGGTTGCTGCATTTAGTTGATATCTGATATACTATATCAATTGGGTTTGGTTTTTGACACAAAGGGAACTTTTAGGCCCATTACAACAGAGAAAGTTAATGTCAGTGTCCTGGTTTCAGCTGGGATAGAGTTAATTTTCTTCCTAGTAGCTGGTATAGTGCTGTGTTTTGGATTTTAGTATGAGAATAATATTGATAACACACTGATGTTTTAGGTGTTGCTAAGTAGTGCTTACACTAGGCAAGGACTTTTCAGCTTCCCATGCTCTGCCAGCTGCACAAGAAGCTGGGAGGGGGCACAGCCAGGACAGCTGACCCAAACTGGCCAAAGGGCTATTCCATACCATATGACATCATGCTCAGTATATAAACTGGGGGGGAGTTGGCCGGGGGACAGTGATCACCGCTTGGGGACTGGCTGGGCATCGGTCGGTGGGTGGTGAGCAGTTGTATCAGTTGGGTTTTTTTTTCCCTGGGTTTTGTTCCTCTCTCGCTCTCTTGTTGTTTTCCTTCTCATTACAATTTTTTGTTGTTGTTGTTCCAATTATTAAACTGTTCTTATCTCAACCCGTGAGTTTTCTTACTTTTGCTCTTCCGATTCTCTCCCCATCCCACTGGGTGGGAGGGTGAGTGAGTGGCTGTGTGGTACTTAATTGCCTACCTGGGCTAAACCACAACAGTCAGTTTCTTGTTTCAGTCAAGAAACTACTTACCACCTAGAAACACTCTTAGCATTTGGACACTGCAAGGCATACTGTAGCAGGCAAAGATTTGTGACATGTAATTTTTCATAACCAACATAAATCTTAACACATGCAAATCCATATTTACTTTGCCAATATTCAAACCTGTAAGCTTAGAATGCTACTAGTCTTATAAACACTCATGTAAGTTACAAAAATAACTCAGTTGATCTAGTGGGTGCTCAGTCTCTTCAGATGACCTTATTATGAATAGACAGGCCAGTTCAAAGCCAGATGTACCTTTTTACCACCTAAAGCATTAGAAGTCTCTTTTTTTAAATAGCTTCTATTCTGGCTTTAAAAATCCATATTAGATTTCTGTTTTTATTCATTGTACAATTTGGTAGTTAAACTGATGTTTTGCTATGCTATGTAGGTCACTTGCATTTACTTTGAAGTACTTTATAAACACAGTAGCTAGCTGAAACTTTTATAAATGTTCTCATTCATCTTTGTGGTATTATAGTCCATTTGAGGGGCTCTACAATCAACACACTCATAATATTTAAATTAAAAAAGAATGAAGTTTGATTTAGACTGATAAAATATTCGTATTGGGTCATACCTTATAAATCTCCAGAAGCTAAAGACAGTGTGGTTGCGGAGATAGGATAACAGCTATATCCACCTATGAAATATTAAAAATAAAAGATAGAAGTGATACTATTTGAACTTACTTTATCAGTCAGACCTACTGTTATATTTGCTCTACTGAGGAAAAAACCTAGACTCCACACAGTCTAGTTCAAAAGTAAACATTTAATTCACAAATAAAATACCATTCATTTGTCTATTGATTCTATGACTGCCATTCCAAAATACATTGATTATTTTGATGCTAGACCATTGACACTAGAAATAACAACAGCTCTCTTCAATTATCTCACATGAAACAGTACAACTTCCAGCAAAATTGGAATATTTTCCTCCCATATACCCTTAGTTAGTCTAAGGGGCCCTAGAAGTTTTTGTTAAAAAGTCAAAGATATTAATACATTTTTCATTTCTAAACAGTACTATTCATTTCTAAACATCAGCAGTATCCAGAATGCAAAAGCCATTAGATGCTTTCCCCACATATTTCTTATTAACAGTAACCTCTAAATCCTAAAAATGATGAGTCCATAGATCTTGGCTGTAGAAAGAACAGACTCCAGTGTAAAGGGACTCTATTGATAAACAGGCTTCATTTTTCTCCTTAATCATCAGAGTAAGGCTCAAAAAACTCTACTACTAGACCACAGAGAATTTGGTCTGCTAGCCTTGATAACATATGCTGAACCAAAGAAAAAAAAAAATCACATGATTAAACTGGGTGAAATAGAAACCATTAGTTCCATTCTGATTTAATAAATGAAGGGTTAAAACTCTCCTATCAGGTGCACACTATTAGCAAATTGAGCTTATTTTTCTTTCTCTGTGTTCAAACTTGGCATTTCAAAACCTATCCATTCGGCAATGCACTCTGCTTTTCAGAAAACAGCTTCTAACTTTTTTTTTCTTTACTAATGAATTTATAAAGTAGAAAAACATTTTTGCCTGAAAACAGATGAAACAGCTAGAAAGAAAAAGCTGAAATAGCAATGACTAACTAGATATTCATTTTCTTTCCTATTCTTTTACAAAGAAAAAGCCCTTACCTGCTAAATTCCTGTCCTTCTGTAAACTCTTACTCTAATGATCTACAAAGTGCCTCCCACAAAACAAATACTTTGCCACTCATTTCTTTTTTTATAAATTAAAACAATTGCTGGCCCAATTGCAGTTTGAACATAATTAGTTTTCATTTATTATCTATCACACTTTCAGCTGTGCCACTTATCAAACCCAGAACCTTCTACTTAGTTAAATTACCATGTTCTCATTGGCCCTGACTCTTACAGAGAGAGGAATCAGCCTGTATCCTAGAAACAGGATTTAAGACAGGACTTAAGCAAAATATGGGCACTAAGTCCAACACTGCAATCCAAAAGAGGCCACACAGCTGCTCCCCAACACTAGAGCTGTTACACTTCCCTTTATGACAGCAAAGCTTCTTATGAGCCTAGTACTGCACCTTGAGCAGAATATGGTCACTGTTTATTGCAACTGTTTGACATCTAGCTTGCATGCCAGAGACTTAAGCAGAAAAGGAGAGGCTCACTTCTGGCAGTTCTCCTCTACCTCAGGTGCTTGCAGTTGCACTCAGTAGACTGTCCTAACCTACATGCTGAATTTCCATGCTGAATAATGGCCCAAATTTAATAAAAACTTTTCCCATGATTTAGGAACTTCATTGAGGTTGAGTCTAACATTCGAACCAGGCCTGTGGGCATAAATTTCCTGCCATGCTTCTGACTTACCACAGCATTAGAGAAAGAACATGGCAGAAAAGACTGGAAATTAACAGCCTCTGAAATGTCATGTTTCCATTTGATAAGAAAAAGCAACTAACAGCTGAAGATGACTTTAATTGCAATATCGTGTAGTAGCAAAGATTATTATCTTTCATATTCACAATTTAACACTGTAGCGCTGGTTTGACACAGAGGTCCACAGCAAAGTTCATTTAATATAAATGACTGAACATCTTGGGGTCAGGAAGACAAACAAGGAAATAGATTTTTAAAAAGTATCCAGCTTGAATTAATTCTTTAATGAGAAACTAGTGAAGCTTTTTCTTCACCCTTTAGACACAATGAGATTACTACAATGCTCATAAAAGGAGTTTACAACATGAAACCTAATATAAAGGTACACATTGGATTTCAAAACCATGCTTGTGCTTTACTTTGCAATTGTCGCATAGTTATGAAAAATAGACAGACTCAATAAATAGCATACAATAACAATAGATTACCTGAGACTTTGATTCCACTCTCCTTCTGATACAGGCAACATTGTCATATAACCATTTTTTAACTTTATAATGTAATTCCTGTCTGTATGTATTGGGTGTTGTGTCCCGATGTTGGCAGTGGGGGCTACAGGCACCTCTGTGAGGACAGGACAAGGCTGCCCTGTGCCAGACACGGCCGGTTCCAGCCAGTTCCGGCTGGTTCCAGCCAGCTCCACTACAGCCCCACCGCAGGGCACAGCTGAACCAATCAGCCAAGCTGGTGGCACCTTTATGAAAATGTATTTAAGAAAGGGCAAAATGCTGCATGGCAGTGTGGAGTGAGGAAAAAAGCCTGAGAAGTGGCCCTGAGACCACCAAGGTGAGAGAAGGAGGAGGTGCTCCAGTAGTAAATATTCTCCTGTAGTGTGTGGAGAGACCATGTTGGAGTGGGTGGGTATGCCCTGAAGGACCTGTGGAGAACCCCCACACAGAAGCAGGGTAAAGTGTGAGGAGGAGAGAGCAACAGAGAGGAGCTGTTATGGACTGACTGCAGCCCCCCATTCCCCATCCCCCTGCCCTGCTCTTGGAGGGGCATTATAGGAGTTGGGAACGGAGTGAAGTTCAGCCTGGAAAACAGGTTGGGGAAAGCTGTTGTTTTAATTTTGTTTTTGTTTCTTGCCATCTGACTTTATTATAAATTAAACTAATTTTCCCCAAATCAAGTCTGTTTTCCTGTGATGGTAATTGGTAAGTGATTTCCTTGTCTTTGTCTTGACCCACAAGCTTTTTCATCTTACTTTCTCCTCCCATCATGTTGAGAAGGGAGAGTGAGGGAGTGTCTGGGTGAGCATCTGGCAGTCAGCCAAGGTCACCCCACTGCTATCATTTACCTGGCACCCAATACTGTGCCCAACTCACAACACTGAAATTAATAAGAGTTCTATGCTCTACAACTGAACTAGCTGGCCATTCTCAGGGTGGTATGGCCATAGGCCAAGCTTAACCCACCACACAATAAAAACACAAGCTGTGCTGAACCTGTTGTTTTAGCAGTAGGGGAAAATATATATCTTTTAAAATGAGGGTCCATTTGACTGTGTTCTGGCCATTTATAAAGTGCTTTACTGGAGATGTGCAATGTTGTATAACTATCTAGACCTGAACACAGAAGAAAAGGACAAACAAGGAACTTCAGTATTTGCATGTCTTTATTAAACGTAGAGGACAACAACTTATTTTTCAAAGATATTTAATATATATGGCATCACATACAAAAAAACACTGTCACCACTGTACGTAGTGGTGTTAATCTAAGCTGGTACGTATATGCAACATAGATTTTACACAAATTTGAGCAGAAAATTTGTCAAAATTTTAACCTTTTTTTGGCAGCCAACTTGTAGGGGTAATATTGTAAAAGAAAAATTGGTCATTTCTGGCACAGTGATCACACTAATATAGTATGTTACATTGCAGGTAAGATAGGCTTGCTTCTTTTGTGCTTGGCCTAAATACAAAACAAAATAAAAGTTTCAGTTAGGTGTACACAAATAAAAATGCTTCATGTGCTCTTCTCCCATTTGGTGCTGCTCTGCTTTGCAAAGCTGTACAGTTCCCAGCATTCAGGTGGAGACTACATTCTGCTAAGTTGCTCACGTTAAGATTTTTGTACATGCACAGACACCTGCTGCTTGTGGAGTTGATTGAGGCTGCAAAAGTTTTCCTGTGGGAAAAAGTTTAGAGGACAGGACCAAGAAAATCACTCCATTTGCTTTGTAAGCTCTGAAATCTTCATAGTTGTTTCTGATCAAACATACCTTAAGTTCTTATCTCAGTCCTATCATCTTCTCAGACTTTTGGCACTGAAAAATCTTCTGCAACCAAGATATCATTTATACATATGCTGCATCTGCAAAATGGAAAACATAAAATAATAATTTGCCCAGTTTTCCCCCCAGATGTTGGTATTTTTGGGGTAAAATGTTCTGAAGTTGTTAACGATCTTTGTGTTTAGCTTACATTGCAACTTTCTTAAAATTTGTACCTCAGCTTTAACTGGGGTGGATTAAAGGCAAAGACACTTCCTTAGCAGTCAATTGTAGCTATGACAGTGAATATAGAATACTTGTGGGTTTTTTTTTTCTTTTACTTGGAAATGGCAGTATTTAAATGTGGTTACTCAATAATCATTGTGTTGTATATGTGGTTACATTAAGGGTAATGATCTAGAAAAACGGTGTTCTAACTGGGTTTTCCCGACCAGAAGCTTTTGCTGAAAAATAGGCAATTAATCTTCAAATAGACCATGTGAAAAACAGGTGTTCAATGACATACAGATTGGTGGTATCAGTATTGCAACATCTTGTTTCATAGCATGTTGGTACTAGTATGGAGAAAAGATAATGCATTTGCAGTTTTCCATCCAAAGCAGACCGACATCTTTATAAATAACTTTTCCTTCTCAAGACAACTCTTCATATATCGTGAAGATTCTAACATTAGAATCTGTTAATCTGCATGGAAAGTGCAGCCTAAAATTAGTTACAAACCATCTGCATCTGTGAACTAAGTCATACACAACTTTGAAATCTGCATTCCTACTTCTCGTGTCTGAAATAAATAGAATAAAATAAAGGAACAACACCTTTATATATGAAATCTGTGTTAAATGATTCAAGAAGTTAACTTGCTGTTAACCTATGTTCTGCTGTCTAAAGACTATTATCTGTGGGTAGTTCTGTCTTCCACTTAATCACTTATTTTCACATATTTGGATGAAAAGCAAACATAGCATACAAATTTGAAAAAAAATTGTTTCAGCCTGAAGAATTAGATTATCACATTGGTAAATGCATAACTACTGCTCTCAGACAGAGACAGTTGGTATGTAAATCAAAATAATTTCATTAGACAGAAGTTTTGAAGTGGTCTTAGTCTAATGACTTAACAATTTAACATATTAAATTATAAGAAAAGTGCAAAATATGACAATCAATTTCTACATCATTTAGCCTCACTCAGCATTCTCCTCAGTCCGGTTTGGCTATTTCATGGATACAGAGACAAAGCCTACTACAGTTCATCAGAAAAATAATCCAGTTGCCTAAGAAGGGAGTAAGATCATCAAGCCGTAAATGTGAACCTAAATACAAACTACTTCTTAGGTGTGTATAGAGAAGGAAGTCTCTGTGTATTTAGGCATTTTAAGGAATCTCCCTATGTTGATGGGAGAGCCTTGAATTGATGATTCATTGTGTTCCATTGCCAAGCCAGCTTCTCAGATGGTAAAAAACTGGCATTGCGCTACCCGAGTTGGTAAAGCTTTGCCAGTACGCAGCAACAAGGAGAAGGCTTGCTACCTTCTAGTAAGAAAATTGTCTTAATTTTCCTTTACTATTACTTTCAGTTATGCTGAAAGATTTGCTGCTTTGTTTTCTTTTAGGGAGAAAGTGCAGAATTTGGCTTGTTTTAGAATAGTAAACTTGCCCACTTAAATTATTTAATGCTCTATGTTCTTTTTTGTGACCTAAGTGCATTTTCCTCTCTCAGAAGGGGTCAGCAGAGGTCAACACAGCAGGTGCAGGGTCTGATGGCCTTTTGCAAATTTCAGAATGTTATTCAAATTTATTTTTAAAAGGTTAAGATTTTTCTTCTGCTTTCCCTGTCTAAATAATGAAATAAGCTGAAATGCCACTCTCTGCTAGAAATGTTGCCAAGTTCACAGCATTAGAGAACAAACTGTCCAAGCTTTGACATCTAATCAACATCAGTAATATACTTAAATACAAAGAAGAAACAACTGATTTTAAGAATTCAACTCTCCTCTGGGTGTATGTGCAGATTACACTGTGTCAAATAAGAAATACCAATCTTGGAAGTTATCCTTGTGGTAAAAAGGACTAGCTGTAGTTCTTAATATGTTTGACACTGGCTGGAGGCTTTTAAAAATGCATATTCATCAGCAGTCCTGCTTTCTAAAATCACTTTATGAACTGGTCACTATTGAGCATAAGAGCAGCTTGATAGAAATTAAATTTATGCTGATCCTTTAAATGATGGACGTTGAAACAGATTTGCACAGTACAGTAACTGTGTTCACACAAACTCCCTATCAGTTCAAGACTTCAGTCTGAGTGATTTCCAATGCAGTCTGTTCCAGGCCAAGGAGTTTAAGGACAGAAGCAAATGACTCTTAGATTTCAGCTGATTAATGTTGTTTTCCAAAGTATTTGTCACCTGTACAGATATCCACATGCTCGACTCGTAGGCAAACTTTTTCTGCAGTGCATTTGGAATGGAGTTAGGCAAATAAAGCCTTTTCCAATGCATGCTGTTAGACATTAATAAGCCTGCTATTTAGTAAGTGTTCCCCTGAATTTCAATATCAAAATACAGAACTAGGCTTATGGTCCAAATTAAGCTTCAAAACACCAGGGTATATATATTAGGTAAACTTTCCCAGCCAAAAGTTACATTTTTCATTCTAATGAGATATCAACAAGCTTTGCTTCCAAGAATATTTACTATATTTTTTCACAATCACTTTATAGAGCTTAGAAATGAATAAAAATTCTGCTCTTAATATTTATGGGTTAACATTCAAAGACTGTAGCACAGAAATTTTTATAACAACCAAAAGCAAACTCATCCATCTACAGTTTGATTTCCCAAAAACCTGTGGTAAAAAATAGCTTATGTCGCCAAAAGTATTTAATGCTACAGAACAAAGTAACAATACTCTTCAATACCACAAAACCCCCACTGTTCCGGGTGTTGACAAGAACAGTTAATTTAGAAAGAACAACCAAACCTACTAATGCCAAAAAAATCAAGAATGTAATTAAAAGAAATAATAAGAGAAAGAGAGAGGGAATATTTGTGTATTATATACATACTATATATATTGACTGACATAAAAAGCACTACCCACTATTTTTCTCAGTAATATTTTCTCAGTAAATTGGAAACTACCCACTATTTTTCTCAGTAATAAATATTGTTCAATTACCATCTTGGATTCTGGATACTAAAACCCCACACTTTACATTTCCTTATACAGCTATTTCTCTAACATTGCCTCACTTTAAAAACTGGAGAATACTTGTATGCATCAGAGACATCCCATAAGGAAAAATAATTTTTAAAGTCACCCGTATCACTGTCCCCTCAAGGGGTCAGACATTGCCCAGAGAATATCCTGGAAAAAATAGTTCCCGACAGAATGATAACCAAGGAGGAGCAATCTGCTGTGAGCATCCACAGATTCAGGGCTAGGACTGAGAATCTGCCTTTACAAGGTAAATTCCAGGTCTCTGAAACCTGACCATGCCCCTTTAAGAACCCAGACCTACTCCAATGACCAAAATTTCAAGTAACTTAAATGGAAAGAGGATCAGGCTCTAAATATTCGTAGACTTTCAATTCTTTCAAATGATTAGCATTGCAGACTTCCATCTGGAAGGTACACAGGTGATTTACACCATGTGACTCTAATGAGACAGAGTAGCTGGCATCATCCCTCTAGAGGGAAAGTACGGGATGGTGGTCTCAGAGTCCAGAGCTCTGAGTGCTGGAGGGCATTCCAGGCAGGACTTTCAGAAAAGAGAAATCACTTTTCACTGCTCACGTAAATTGATTATACCTATTGCCCTCTGGAATTGGAGGTTGGGGGTTTTTCACATTATTTTTTAGCTCAAGAGCTGTTGATCATTGTAGGAGTCAGATTTTCTTGTGCCTGTTACCCACTATAACCTGCATCAATTGCAGAGTCTAGCAATGGAGACTGCGTGGCTGACCTTGTCGAAAACGAACAAAATTCAAAGGATATACTTACACTACACAAATGTCCTTACTCTTGTTGGTGTCTGGAGAAAATCAGTACATCTGCCATATTTTTATAATATGTCAGGGTGTTTAGGGTTTAATCACTGGAATCTGTCTCAGTACATGCTAAACCTAAGGGAATATTTTACGTCAAAGCCTGGACTTCAGGCCCAGAAGAAGTTCTAAGGTAAGTTTTATGTCACTGCCAACTCCATCTCCTTCTTTATTCCTCTCTAGAGCGAGTAAAATATTCAGCCTAACTTCAGCATGTGACCCACAGGGTCTCCTTGAAGTGGACCAGTTGTGCCTGAACAACTTAGCTTAAAAGGGACCCTGGAGGTCTCTAGGCCAATCTCCTGCCTGAGGCAGGTCCAGTTAGTTCAGGTTCCTCAGGGCCATGTCCAGTCGAGCTATGAATATATCCCAAGATGGTGATTCCACAACTTCTGTCAGCTCCTGTTCCAATACTTGACCACCATTATGGTAAAAAAGTATTTTCTTACATTTGGTTGCGATTTACAATTTTTGAACGTGAGTCCATTACTCTTGTCCTATCCCTGTATCCCCTTTAAGAAAAGTCTGGCTCCATCTGTTGTCTACCCTCCCGTTAGGTAGTTGTGTATCTATCTCAATTGTCAGAAACATCACAATCCAAAGAAGGTTTCACAGTAAATCTTTTGCAGTTTCAGAGTTTTAGTAGAGTCATAATCTTTATGAAAATATAATGGAAAACTCATTTCTGAAGTTAGTGGGTGACTGCGAAGTTTGAAAAGAACTGTAAATAAAAAAGAATAGCATTGGTCTCCCTTCCCATATCCTTTTGGATTTAGAGGGCTGTCCTTCTGCTACCTGCTTATCATTCTGCCAAGGTCCAATGTGCTACTTGTTTCAAAAATACACAGAATTCTGACTTGAGTGCCAGCCCCATGCCTATTTCTGAAAAATGAAAATACAATCTCTCAGGCTGCCTTTGCAAGTGTCTCTTCCCCACTCACTAGAACTTAAAAGAATTTAGAAACAGCTATCTTTCCATTTGCTCAAAAGATAAAATTAAGCATAAGAAACAATAATTAACCTGGATATTAAAATGCATAAAAAAGAGAGATGCACTTGACTTCTTTAAGGCTAGAAAATGTCTTATCCTATAGGGTTACACAGATATTCAGAGTCAGTCAAAGGGCATGCAATGGTGGACTTGCTCTAGTACAAATAAAATCACTCCATTAGTTCTAGTGTTTTACGTAACCACTCAATCCACTTCAGTGGTTGTAATGGTCTGATGGGACAAGGCTCTGAAGTAGCTTAGCAATCCCTTTATTTTGTCAAGTCACTCTGCAGCTAGCTGCTTGTATCACTTCAGTCAAACATGCTCTATGGTATCTAGTGAGAGAGTCAGAAGAATTCAGGACCCTTAAAGAAATGCGCTATTTCTTGAAACTGAGTATCTCAGTCTGGAGTGAAATATTTCCTCTCTGCCTTTAATACTGAATTTAATAAAATCTATGTCCACATCTACACAATCGTGTGCTGATTCCAGGGAACACCATGGTCAAACCTTGTGATCTTTTGTTAGTACAGCAACCTGTTATCTTTTAAATAATTGAAATAATTTCTATTTGAAGACACACAGGTTAAGAGGAGGAACTACAGGGAAGAGACAGTAGAAATAATTGGGCTGGCTCTTCCCTTTCTTTTTTGCAGAAAGGGACAAGATTTTCTCCTAGAGATTTGCTAAGAAATTACACATTAAAGGCTAGATTTTTAAAAGTATTAGGCATTTAAAGATGCAGACAAATGCTACGTAAGCACATCTGAAAATCACAATGAAAGTCTATCTGCAAATTCAGGTTCTTAAGTTCTTTCAATATAATGAAAGATGCCCTTATCATCATATTTAAGCACATAAATAAAAGTACATGATTTTCAGATATGTTGATCAATTATGATTCCTACTGATCATAGTCAAGTATTTAAAACAATATGTTGATAATACAAGTGCTGCTCTTTATTGGTCTGTATTGATCCCTTTTATATCTCTGCAGACTTGAGTGGAATTACACTTTTTGACTTTGTACTGAAAGTGTATAATACTCATACAAGTCATAGAGTTTTACTACATGACAGTTCCAGTCCTCTAGCACAACAAACTCATCTACTGACACTTCTTTTATGTATCTGTGGAAAAGAGACTGAAAGAAGGAACAGTGACTTGCAAAAAATAATTTTGTTTTATTTTCTGTTTTCTGTTATGTTCTTAAACTGGAAGTAGAATTCTCAATAGGATTCTCAATATCTTACCAGGATCTCATGGTGCTAGGATACATACAAGGAGAAGACTATTGTTTTTTCGAATGAAATATAAACATACCAGGTTCTCAACAAGATGAGATTTTCATCAACAGTGCTCACCCTCTAGAAACGCTGTCTTTTCAAGACAAAAAAGTCAAGCACCCAACCAGTAAATTCCATTCTGAAATATCTAATAGTTTTGAATTAAAAGCCAACACTTTTCAGTTCAGCATTTCCATTGTGGAAGTCAGTTATGTTGTTCAATAAAACTGCAGTGAGAGAGCTCTATGTGCCTGTTCTCTTCTGAGGACAGAGTTGTGAGTTTAGAAGTCATAAGCAGGAGCTCTGCTTGCAAGGAGATTAAATTACATAGATATTCTGGTACACTGGACATTTAACTACAATAATATCTGTCAGTTTGCAATAAGATGAATGATGGTAAACAAACAATTAGATTTACAGTATCTTAAAATGACTGGATAAAAGGACTAGAAGACTTGTGTTTCTCTTGAGTCCTGTTTTTCTTAAAAAAAAAAGGTAATTTTAGTGTTGTCAACAATACTTTTGATGGGGGAGAGGGAGAATCAACAGGAAAAAAGCAATTTCAGGTGAAAACAAAACCTGTATTATTTTAGTGCTGTCCGTCTCTGTTTTAAACTAATATTTTGTAATTACCAGCATATGCTGTAGGAATCTATGCATGTGTACATTCAAGGCGCCTGTTAGTTTTTGTATAGTCATTTTAAAGAACAACAAACTCCAGTATTTGATAATGAGAGCACTGTCTCAAAAAAGACACTCTCCCCAGAAAGCACTGCCCAGATCTTCCGCAGTGCCGCATGAAGCAAAGCTGATACTGTGAGAAGAAAGAGAACAATTTCAGTTGTTTTAATCTTGCAGAGTCCCATGCCTTTTGATCTTTTCTTTGTTCCCTCTTTGTGCAGCATAACTTACACTGGCTGCAATTTATTTAGTTCACAGTTTACTTATCTCTGCTGAGCAATAACATAGCATAGTGTAAAGTTCCCCTGCCACTATCGGACTATGATTTGTCTTGTTTCTAAAGATGGCCTCTGCGTTTCTTTCTACTGTACAGTCTGAATGTCAGATCACCTGTTTGGTGTCTTTTTAAAGTCAACATCTGAACCTCTAATTGCAGAGTGTTTGTTTAGTGACTAGAACACACTTTTCAGCTAACCTCTGATTCATTTCCCCTCAGACTTTGTTTAAAGGCTGCGAAAGACAGTTCCACAGCATATGCTATGGCTTTTACTGTGGATTATCATACAGTTTACATATCAATTAATTAAGAAGTAGGCAATTCTCATAGAAACTGTTCATTACCAGAACTCCCAGTGGCACTTATTTTCTTATAAAAGCAGACATGTATTGTTGCATTGAGCAATTTTCTCATCTTTATAATTTAGTTTTCTGTTAAAAAGCTGCATATTTAAGAGAAAGAATAACACTGTGCTTGGCATCCAGCTACTGGCGAAGCAGACTCTTGTCTGTGAAGACACTTGTTCATTATGGTATATTGACTCCTGCCAGTGCCACACTGGAGTGAGAAAAAGGATTGTGATGCATTACAAACCTGGTATTTTCCACAGCTTTGAGAAATGGAGTAATTAATACCGTCATCGGTTTATACTCTCAGAAAAGGAGCAGAAACAGACAGAGGCCCCACTGCAAGCAATGAGCTAAGAATTGGCAGGACCAGAATGTTTGAAATGTAACTGGGACAGAGGTATTTTCTTTGGAGGGCAGACAAAGCAGGTGGAAAATGTTAGTGGCACCTGATGGAGTGGGCCTGATGAGCTGAGCTGTTTTTCACAGAAAGGTAACAGAAAATATTTAGCCAGCAGCCTAACATCTTAGAATCCTGCTTCAGGATGGAGAAGGTCAGTAACTAGTAAAGCCTATTTGGTCAGGTATGGCATGGAGAAAGAGGTGGATATAACCAGCATCCACTTACAACACAGGGAGACAGATAATAATGTTTTTGCTTTTCTATGTCTATAGCCAGTCCTCTGGGAAGCTTGTCTAAAGGCTTCAAAAGCCTCATATGTAGTTCTTGAAACCAGCCATTTTCTGAGGAAATTTAGTACCCTTCAGTAACCTATCAAATCACGTTTTGGCTAATTTGAGCTCACAAAAATGCAGTCAGATGTGGCTAGCTGACAATTCTGTGGGTGGTCAAAATGCTCACTTCATACAGAATTGACCATAACAGGCTTCCACCAGCCTTGGCTCAGTATATAAGTTGTTACAAAAAAAACTTTCAGAGATGTTACTTCAGAACTGACTACAGAGAGCATGCTACAAAATGTTGTAAGTGAGACAACAGGTTACTCTAACCTGCACTAGAGACAACATAGATGAGATCAGAGCATTCAGCTACCCCAAACTACCTCAAATCCCCAGTTTCTGTGCCAAGTAAATCTCATCAGAAGCACAATACTGAACTGGAATCTGTATATCACTTTAAATACATCTATTGCTATTTTATAACTTTAATTAAACATACTTAATCATAACTAAATCTCTGAGATCATCATAATTAAGCCAAAATCCAAACCTTTGAATGGTAACTGATAGCTTTAAATGTAACATGCAAATAAAAAGATTGTTGGATATATTCAAATGCATCCCTGCAAGTTGTATCTCCTAAAAATGGGCTCTCTGAAAGATATCCTCCATACACATTGCTTGCATGGTCAGTTTTTCAAAGTCAGGATAAAGAAGCCTAACAAAGATCAATACATCCAGGCTTATGGTATAAACCTTAAGAAAACCCAATACATTTATCTTCATTTATGGATATACATGTTTAGAATTTCTGCTTTGAATTTTCTTGTTAAAATTCTAGTTGTACTTTTGATCTGAGAACACCTTTGCTATCTGACTAGATCCATTTTTGATCTTGTCACGGATTTGATGCTGGGAAGAGGCACAATTATGCAAGGGACACATGGAGGTTAAGCAAAAAGAGAATCAGAACAACAGTGGTAGCCTCTCACAATTCAGAGAATTCTCCATCTGGATTCTGGTGAATACCAAAAGTATCAGGAAATTCAACAGCAGTGATGGGGAAGAACACCAGTGAAATCAAAATACGTTCCTGCTAGTTCATAAAGTCTTCTAGTCATGTATCAAGGGTGAAAAGACTAATCCATTATGTTAGTCATTCATTTAGAGGTAGGTAATAGGAAAAGATCCTCAGGGACTAGCAGACATTTTCTAATAAGTGACTTGCTGCTCTGTAGTAAGTTCAGTCCCATAGGACACACATTTCTGAAGTCTCAACACATTTTCCCAAGTGCCAAGAAATGCAATAACAAAAAAGTCCTATATAATTCCTGTCCCCAAAGCTTAAAAAGAGCAATTTAAATCCTTGCAACCATGAAAGAACAAAGCATGTAAAAAGAAAGTGTTTCTAACCAAGGTATAAAAGGTTAAATGCAGGTTTTATTTAAAGATACATTATATCTTAGAGGTCAGACTGTAAAGAATGAAGTTTTTATTATGCCAGAAGGCCAAAATTTGAGACCATATGGCCTTCTTCAGATTTGGCATTCTGCCTCTTTGTGGAGAAGGCATAATGAGAATTGACAAATGAACACTTCGCAATTATATAGTAGTAGTCACCCAAGAATGTACAATATTTAGTTGTTTTTCATTTGTAGTGATTTACAGTTCTGTGGGAGTTTTTAAGTTGAAGAACTCTTTGAATGTCATGTGGACACCTATGAAAAGCTCAATTAGAGGTGACAATAGAAGAATACAACAGAAAGACAAAGATTTCAGATTAGTATTACTTCACATCCTAATATCAAATCCTGAATTTTAGGAACGTAAAGAAATGTTAGAGTCTATTCATGTACTTCGTGGAATCAACTCCGCCTGACTTATAGGTTTAGCCTTGAATCAGCTTTCTCTTTCAAAAATTTTTTGGCAATTTCAAAAAAACAATGCAAGAAATTTTGCATAATGCAAAAATTAATGCAAAATAATTTTTAAAAGAGCAAAAATACTTTTTGTATTTGTTTGTTTGTCCCACTGAAGTTCATAAAGATAATTTGACTTGTGGGCCAAGTTGATTCAGTTGATTCATTGTTGATTCATATCTGGTTTCATATGAACGTATTCTTTTATTACTAGTTTCTGTCAGAGCCAACCTACTCTGAGGACAATTTGTATAACTTCCTAGACTTTCTGTAAACCTGTATAACTGCCAGGGCTAAGTCTTTTTTTGAAAGGCGTCTGTAAATATTCCAAATTATTTTCTTTCATTTAAGTTAGTGTGACTGAGTATGTTGTGCAAGGTTTAAGTTGTTGGAACTTAATCATATCGTCAGTGCTGCTGCTCTGGTCTTATCTACAGCTGTTTGTAACTCTATACTTCCCAAAGGTTTTATATTGAAATCCAGTGATTTAGACATTAACAAAAGATAACAGACCTCAGAATCCTGTCAAATTATATCCTTTTTAGCTACCTAACTAGGACAATACCAGACTTAAAAATTTCAGCCAGCACATCCAGAAATAAAACATGTGGAAAAAGCAAAAGATGAATCTTTATGAGAATTTTTTAGTTTTCTAGTAAATTCTTAATGAACTTGTAAAATCAGCAGCAGCATCTATAATTCAGATGATCATTTCCAACAAGTGCAGCTTTTCTCTTTCTATATATCACATATTTACTATTCAACTTGAACCAGCTATTGGTACATTTATAGTGAATAACAACAGCTCGCCAGAACTACAGAGGCTGCTTACTGCATATACAGGTTGCATCATTCTACTATTCCCAGCCCAGCAGTACCTCAGATTGCATCCAGCCTAATAGATCAATGTTTCCTTTACAGAACTGAATTCTGGCAACAAAAAAGGAGAGGGTTTTTGTTTGTTTGTTTTTTAATTCCTAGTGGTACAAAGATATTTCTTAGCTAGAATAAGTGATCATCCTACTGTGTTTTCATGTCAATGTTTTATGCATGGCCAGAAAGTGCTGATAAAGCATTTCTATGCATTCAGAGGGGAAAAGCACTCAAAAATGTATCTCTATAGGTCTTTGAAAATGTATCATAGTGGAATTGTCTGTGGGTTTCAATTATAACAAATAAGGGCAATGTATGTTAAGTCTATCTTCCTTGCATCTAATTTACTTTTGAAATGCATGGAGTTCAATACTAATGAAACAGATAGATATACTCTAGTTTTAAGCCCAGATAAAGAGCAGGCAACTATCATACCATTGTTCATATTTCATAGCTTTTCCAGTTTGCTTGTAACATTCCCATTAATTTTCCCATGTCCTTTTCCTGCGTAAAAACTGCCAAAGAAGCCAATCTGTATCATAGCTTTGTGAAGTACAAACATTCGGACCCAACAACGTTGTCCTGTTCCTGAAGGACCCAGCTTTCCATACCTGTGTCTTCAACAAATTAGACCTCATAAAAGGCAATGCAATAAATACATTTTCAAGATGCCTTTTATGCATTATAACTTTGATGTTCTAATAAAATCAGATCCTTCCAAAGGACACAGCACTGTCAAATTCATTCAAAGCATTTATTAATTTATATCTTATACCTACATGCTCAGTTTCTGTTTTATTTATTAATTTATGTGTTTTGATTGGAACAAGAAGCATGATAAAGGAGGATAACACTGCAAATGTGTAAATATATTCTTGAATAACAATTTGATTTAGAGCCAGATCTGTCTTCCTCACATGTAAGACTTCTTACATAAAGGGTTGAAAGACAGTGGTGAGTAGCCTGCACTAGCCTGCTGCTGTTGGGAAACCCAGTTTGAACTGATGGGTAAACAGAGAACCAAGAAACCCAGTTGAAAGCAAAATGGTGCCACATTAGAGGTCTTCCTGTAGTTCCAAGTGAGATAGCAGCTTAAGCCCTCAAAGCAGAACAGTTGTGTTGACTGATGTAATGAGCAGCATCCATGCTAATTAAAAATGTCAGATGTAAACTAGATCTGCGCTATTGATCTGAACAGTTGCCTGTACGCCTAGTTTGCAAAGCAAATTTTAAATAGGACTACATTTAGCAAGGATGCATGCTAATTTCAGAGCCAAGTTATCACAGACTCCCTCTGTCATCACTGGAGACAACTAGCTCCCCAAGAGGAAAAGCCAACCTGAGACCTGAATCTGGAAGTGATTTTCACTTTTTACTGATGACAGAGAAAACATGGAGAGTAGTTTCCTAAATTATAGACCTTCTCAGCTTTAATTACTAAGAATCCTAAATTGAAGAAGGTGGGGTTCAGAATCTAAACTCCACTTCTATATCTTGAGTTAATTTTTAATGAAAAATAGAGGCTGTCTCCCATGAATGCATGTACCAATTCCTTTGTTATTGTAGCATTTGCAAACATCCCATGTTTTGTCTTCTGGACATTTTTTGCTCCCTGTTCTAGGGAAGGCAGAAAGATGTTATGCACTCTCCTTACACTGATGAATTTTAGCATGGTGCATCTATTTGTGTGTATCTACGTCAGATACAAGATACTTTCTATCCAAGATATCCATTCATCTGTATCTGGCTAAACCTACTATAAATATAGTATTGCACTTACAACATTTATGAGAAAGAATACTGAGTGCATAAAGGTCACGAGGCCATCATGGAAAAAAAATGTGTAAGAAGTGGCATAAAAGGGAAAAAAATATTCAAACAAAAACTTGAGGTTATTCTTGGAGTTACTGTAGAGTAAACTGTTCTCTGGAGAAACATTACAGCAAATAAATATTTCATGAAAAATGCTAAAAAGACAATGCATCATACTGTGTTGAATGAATTCTGTGAATAGTGCTATTACCATGCCTGCTCTGCCTGAACATCTCTCTATTGTCTGTTCAGTGTTGCCTTCTGCAGTGAACAGCTTTGCAGCACCACTTTTTCTACCTAAGGCAAAGATTCAAACTTCCCAAAATAAAAGATTAGATATCAAGTATGTATCGACCAGTCAATATCTTTATACATATATAGGCAGCTATAATTAGCATATGATTTATTACATCATTTAGGAACTGATCTTTTCATCACTTTATTATAATTAATCTTATTTATCAAGTTTTGCAGGCAGAAGACATCCATTCATGTTTCGAAGTTCATGAAACAACAAATGTGCGTGATCTCTGTGAAGCATGTATGAAGCACAAAAAGACTATGCCTAATAAAAATCAATGTATCAATTCAGAAGGCTATTCATCTTCCATATTCATAATGTAAGACCCCAAGAATTGAATTTTTAATTGAAATGTGGATAAATTCAATTTATTTGGTAATGTAATTTAAGTAAATTATTGGGACAATGCATTTTTCAGTGATTAGCCTAAAAAATCAATGGAATATTTCTATTTATTTATTCCATATTTTAGATCATCTATAAAATCTATTTAAAATTTAAATAAAAGTAATTCATCAAATATATACTATTCTATACTGTCTTTGGATTGCCTATTCAAGCTCACAAAAGCTTGTGTATAATTCACCATGTGAATAATATCATTTTATCTATTCTCAGTACTAGCAGTTATTGTACCTCTTTTAAAGTTGGTGCAATGTCATTGATTAAAACTCAGTTTAAGGCAAATATTGGTCCATTGCATACAACTGTACAAAACAACTCCAGTGTTTTTTACTTCCTCAAGCATTTTTGAGGATTCACTTGTAATTGGAAACAAATTTCATTTTCAAAGGATGGTATGATTACAAACCTTTTCTTTAAATACAAAATATGGAGAACTAATGGAGATGTAGATCCCGTATCAACATAGACTTAAAGAAGTAAGAAAATTAGCTACCTGCTTCATTGCATCAGCCACAAGGTATATTACTGCTGTATTCCAAAAGGAATAAAACTTCCTGAAGTGCATCACAATGACATGATAGAGTTTTTTCATAAATGACAACAACACTTAACAACTTTCCTCTAGCTATCAGATGTATGAGACAAAAGCATAAAAGATTTGGCCACTACTAAGCAAGAATTTTAGACAATGCAGACTGTAAAGGAAAAAATGACATTACTAAATATTAAGTAGTATTTGGAGGAAACACCTTGGGATTATGTAATTAGAAAAATAAGCTTAAAAGAAAACTAAATGGGACAATCATGATTAAATAGAAAATAATTGGTTATACGAAGACTAATACAGAAAGATTTAGTTTGATTAGGGCTAGAAGTGTTGTATAAGATCTTTCTATAGGTAAGTTATTTGTATTCTTATTCTAGATATCTCTTTCTTTTTAAAACAAATAATAAAAAATTCTGGTACTCTTGTAACCGCCCTTTGTTCGTACATATCAAAGGAGTTTACAACAGAGATCTTGATCATTTTGGTTTTCTGACAAATGGGGGAGCAAAGGCAGAAGGGGCAGATTATCTGCTATCATAAAAATATTGTATTGATTCTCTCCAAAATCCTATCCAACCCAGTATATCCTGTGTCTGCAAGAAAAGAATAGTCAACAGAAAGAGTATAATAGTGCATGTTTCTCTGGTTTTCAATACTTTCAATGAAACTTGAAGGCTGGTGAAAGAGATAGAAGTAGAAATTAGGTTTCCTGAATTCAGGTCCAGCCTACTAAGACAATATACAGTTTATAAAGGAAGGAGCTAAACAAGATTTGTTCCGGGTCAGGTAAGAAACCACTTTTAAAGAAGGCATACATAGATTCTTTCTTGAAGTAGGATACCCTACTGTAAGCTCTTACACTATCAGTATGTTTTAACAATGTATTGATTTAAAAGAAATATGTAGAAAAGCTCTTATATTTACATTTTTTTCAATAGCCCTCTCACATATTTGGATTTTAGCATTCACTTTTATTAAACATTAGTAATCATTTAGAATTCTAATTGCCCAAGTTACTGTATCAAGCAAAATTCATTGTTGCTAACTTTGGAAAGGAATGAGGGTTTTGTCAATGTCTCAACAAAAATCCAAGAGCAGTTGCCTGCTGTAAGTTCAGACTGAGTGATAAATGTAAGAGGATATGGAAGAACTCAGTCTTTAGAAATTTGACATAAAGAATAAGAAATAGACTCTATCTTTAACAGATTTTAAGCAAAGAATACATAATTTCTTCTTATATATAGAAAAGTGGGGGTTTTCCCTTAGGTAATCGAATGAACTGGACTAATGTTTCCCAAATGGATTCTATAAATTTAAAAAAGTCGGAGTTCAACTCAGGGTTTGTTCTGACTCATGATACATTTGCAAATGATACCAAGCCCTTCTGATCAAAATTTGGGTCCAAAAGTAAACAAAAGCAACACATTGTTTTCCTTTTATGAGGAAACACTTATAATATCCAAATTCAAGCAATAGCCACAGCCATGTATGAAAAGTGGTCGCTAAGTCTCCATCTTGAAAATGTGTGCAAGTCCCATTGATTCTTGGGGGCCAGCATGGTTCTGACTGTAGCAGGGCTGTTGACACCCTGTGTAATAGTTTGCTGTGAGGAGACTTGGTGATATGGATCTGATCACTTTCAAGTCATTCCTTGCTGGGCATCTCTCCACAGTGCTTTAGCTGAAGCATAAGAACCAGATTTAGGCTCAAAGCTGATTAGATATTAGTGCATTTCTCTACCTGAACTAATAAGGCTTGACTCCCTGATGGAGTCCTTGGCACAGGTACAGCCCCCTACTAGTGCAGTTGGAGTAGCTGATTTTACTGAGTATGGATAATAGAATGAGTCCCAAAACAAAACTCATTTTTGGAAAAGCAACATGTACAGTTTATGGCATCCAATCACGGAACTGAAACAATAAAAGTGGAACAATGTGACTCAGGTGACCCATTACAACAGCTTGAGTATAAGGTCACACATAATGAATACGCTGAATTTGTGAGTAACCCACTGGCTCAGTCTGGCTCACGCAGAATTTTTCATTGAAGAAATATAAACAGTGTGAGAGCTTTTTATGTACAGGGCAAATAAAGCAAGCCAAGCATTGCCTAATAAATTATTTATTTTGAATTATTTGGCTTCTCTAGCACTAAACATTTGTAAGCAAGAAAAGGACTCAGTCATGGCTTGACAGAAGAAAAAAAAATATTCTGCACATGGTGGAAAAAAAGTCAAACAATAAAAGCGCTGAGACAACACCGCCCCCCACCCCCCCGCCCATTTCAATTCATATGGAATCTTGAAAAAGCCTCTAAGAAAAAGCTTGAATTAAAACAGAGTACTATGGTTCTATAACAGACAGTAAGAAATTAGCACTTATTGCAGCAACTGTCAAGCCCATGATGAGTTTTGTACCTCTGAGTGTACCGTGTTAAAGCTGCAGAGAGGAAATACACATCTGTCCAATTTCTTCCTGCTCAGCCTTTGGTTCCAGAATCTTTCTCACTTCTCAAAACTGAAAATTTAAATCACTCCCCTGTCTTTGGGCTCCACACACCCCCTTAATATGAATAGTATCTACATAGCATGCTAGATTCAGACTTGATATTCAAGATTTATGCTTCTGCCCAATTAATGCTAAGCTTTTGGTCTTCCAAAGATTTTTCACAAGAATTCTAATCTTTTATTCTTCGAGACACATATTATATGTGTGGATACAATGCAGATCCACAGACAGGGTCTGTAGAGTTGTTCTTAAAATACCATTACTCTTCGCAGCATGAAAAATACTCATCTCGACAAAAGAATGAGCCCAAATTTTTGATTTATTGCTTTACTTGCATATTGTTGTGGTATATGGATAGCTGAGGCTTAGCACCTTTATCTATGTTAATGACTTTCCACAACAACCCATCTTTTTATATTGATTTTTCATGATGATATGTAACATTATAGAAAAAAGTTTACAATAAATATTTATTTAAACATTATTATTGAATATACTGAGAAATACTGATATTTTCACATAGGTTTATTCTGATTTTTGGACCAAATATGAAAGCTTCAAAGAAGTTTAAACCTCCAGACCCTAATCTTTATGATCTTCAACAAAAGTTGCAGAAAACGTTAAAAGAAACTCTCAGCTGAAATGCAGTCACATCCTAACCGGTTTTCTCTAATCTAAATAGGTACTTCTGCAGTTTTTCTGAAATTCCTGAATAGTTCCTTTGAAGGACAAATCAGGCCCACAACTCTAGAATAACATTTTAGGAAAATAATTAGGGATTTAGAGATACAGATAAGGGAAGACACTATTTCCTTTGGATTACATTTCTGTTGCGGAGAAAACCCACTGACAGAAAACTGGGTTTAGAAAAAATGACACACTATTTACTTTTGTATCTCTACGGGGGAGGAGAATGAAGGATTTACCTTTTACTTCTTTCCTACTCAAAGTGACTCCCAAAGGCCTCAAAGAAAATTTCCCCAACTCTAACTTGTGCTGAAAGGAAGTCATCCACCTACCAAAACAGCCAACTAAGTATAAACCAGCTGTTCAGATTTATCTAGAATGGTTTGTATTCAAAACCTAAAGAAGACTAATTTCAGTGTAATTTTCAAATAAATTACATTATTTGGTTTATTTTTTTTCATAGCTAGACTTTATACCATTGAGTTACAAAGTAACTGTTCCAAACATGGAGGTTACTTCGAGATTGTAAGAATGGGACGGTGATTTCCATACCATTTTGTAATTTGTCCTAGCAAAATCTTTATAGTACAGCTGGAACATTAATCTTAGAGCTTCACATTTTCTACCACAGGCAATTCTCAGAAAGAGAGATACAATCAGGAAATAAAAATAAACATGCTAGCTAAAGGGGTTTTTATCCTATTGATTTTCTATTTAATCCCATAAAATGCCTCCCTTCCAACACTAGCAGCCTCTCAAAAGAAAGCTCAAAGTGATATTATCTAGTCTAAGGATACTTTGACATAGGGCAGCAATAACTCCAAAGGTTAAAATTTGAGGAAATGTTAGTAATGTTACTGCCCATCACAGCTGAAACATTTAAAAAGAACAGATCAACAAAGCAGGGATGTAACAAAGAGGCTGGGAGAAGACATGAGGAAAAGAAGAAACACGTGCAATTTTTAAAATTAGTAGAATTGGTTGCAAAAGTTTAATTAAGTTACAGAGAAAATGTGTCATGGGTATGTATTGATTTCGAATAAAAGTTTTCACAGGAAGAGACTATCTAACATTCTCCAGCCTGACATTTAGGGTATTAAAAAACATTTCAAAGATCTCCTCAGGACACAACTAGCATTTGGTAGTCATCTTCCCTATGATACTCATAAGTCAAGACATCTTCCAAGTTCTTCTCTTCCTACTCCATCCAGCTTGTCAGTGATTTGTACTTGGGGGGTAAAAATTAAAGGAAATCACTGAATACATAGGGTAAACCACTTAAAAAAAAATAAAGGGCAATACGATAACTAAAAGAAAAGGAGTCTTAAATAATTGCTTGGATCTCCGAGTCCACTGTTGTTTGGAGAACTGACTCTAGTATAACGAAACTGCCTTGAGGATGTAAGTTGTAATGCGCGGCCTTATGGTGCATATGGCTTCCCATCTAAGCGACTCTGGGAGAGTGAGAGCAATGATGTGCGTTGCCACGTCAAGGTAGTATGCCTAACTGTACCAAGTTCTTCTTGTCTATACTGAGACATTTAGTGGGTTACCAACACTTAAGTCAAATAGGATTTGCGGAGACATAGACAAATATTTATTGTAAGTATTTGAATTCTGGAAATAATGGTGAAATTAGTGTACTACCATTGAAGTAAGTATGAGGAAAAGGTGGATGTTTTTTGTAATGGGGGGTGTGTGTGTTACATGTTAGATCCTAGAAGTTTGTAAACCAGGCAAAAGGTTGTTTTTGCAACAATGTTTCTTTTATGATTTCAGTGAAGTTAAGCAGTATTTTTAAGACCCTTCCAAGTCAGAGTTTGAACAAGTGTTATGGAGGGCAACTACAATGTGGGAGCAATGCATGTAATGGTAACCAATGGAGTAAGGTATATCAAGTGTTTTGGAAGACACACAGACAACAGATACATCTGCTATAAATGCAGATGTAAACTTCATGGTTTCAGGACAGAAACAATAAGCGTAAGAGTTTAGTTACAAAATTTGTCTTCCTGAGAAGATATCTCTAGTATTCATTGTATATGCAAGTATAACAAACTATTAGGTATAAGAATTCTTGCACTGTATTTGACCTAAAGTGTGTTAAATTGATAGCTTAACTCTTCCTGCACAGGTATTAACTTTTATAACTTTTACCTGACAGATTAGAAAAAACAAATCATTAAAGAGTAAGTATTTAGCTGGTCTGTCTTTATCTTTACCTACTAGTCAATAGTGTAATAGCATGAGAATACACTCATGAGCTGCTGATATTACTGGCATATATCCATATACTAGGTGAAATTGCCTTAGGAAAACTAAGGTTGGCTTTTTACCCAGAAGATGAGAAGGACCAGATTCAGTGGTAATCAATACATTCAGGGATTTGATACCAGGGAAATGGTGAATCTCTCCCAAGTGGAAATGTACTGAGAACAACTTTCCTACTTGGCGCAAATGAAATCTAAAATACATATGCTTTTGATACCTAAGCTTTTGAAGGTCAGATCCAAAATTAATCTCGAAACGGTGAGAGAGTAAAGAGGGGAAAAAAATAGCTTTCACTTCTCTTTTCTTCATGTGCAGTCAAATTGTTTTCACCAGCCGTTCTCTCAGTCATGTCAGTGGGCACTGAGCACACCAGCTGGTATAACACAGCTTCAGAGATCTTTCTCTATGAGGGTGGGAAAGTATGTTCACACTGCAGCAGTGGTACTGAAATATAATACACCAGAAAAGATACATTTCATTCTGAGTTGTTCCTGCAAGCGGAATCTGAAAACAACATATTGGGCTGAAGATCTAAGACAGCCATTTAGTAGCTGCTACAGTGCTGAGCAGTTCATGATTGATCGCCTTCCTCTAATTTAACAGGACATAAGATATATTTTTTCAAGTGTGATGCAAATAAAAACTTCGTATTTTAAGTAACAGATATACTAAAAATCCCTATGATTAGAGAACTGACTGTTATGCTTTTCTCAGTATCTCTTATTATTTTTCTTAGCCTATATTGATTCCTAGAGATCTGTTATCTCATGAAATATTGAATCTTCCAACAGGCAAAAAATGTTAAATTCCTGCATGTTAAAAATATGAAATTCCTATAACTCCTGCATGTGTCTAACCCTTCAATCAGTTCTCTGGATTTGCCCAGTCCATAGGAAGTCAGGCAGTTTTCCTCACAATTGCTCATTATCATAAAAAAAGGATCATCCCTCCTTGGGACTATAGAATAATCTTTTGCCTTTTTTCCTTTTCTGCTTCTCTGTGGGTAAAATATCACTTTATTTTTCTGACTGACAGACACCAATACAGCAAGTAATAGAGATGAATCAACTGTGAAACATAACACTTTTTAACTTTAGGAGACCTTCAATAGATTTTGTCTCTTAAAAAACAAGATAATTTATTCTTTGGGCATAAAACAAATTTGAAATTGGAGGAAGTAAAGAAACAATACCTTCATGGTGTAGTAGATAATTAATATGCAATTATCTACTCTAAATTGATATATGCCAAAATGTTTAACACAGCCAGAAGCTGAGGCATGAGTCCTAAGATGAAAAAATAGGACAGTATTGAGATCATTGAAAAGTACATGAAATGAAATAGAAAGATGAAGAATCCCCACCCGACAAGCACATGGTTTGAACTAATTGTACTTAAAGGGACCATCAGCCAGATCTTACCAATTCTATTGACTGAAAATACTAAATTAAATGCTGCATGCAAATGTGTCTGGAAATTATTTGGACCTCTGCAAGTCTGTCAGACTGCTGCCAGCAATACAAATGGAAAACAACCTCATCCAATAGGGTTTTAAAAAGAAATGAAAAGACATCTATTTCAGAATAAGAGAGGACTGAGTAATCTACAATTAGTCAAATTTTGGTATTTTTTCCCCTTAGGGCAATTCTTAGTAAGTATGTGTTCAACACTATTCCCAATAAAATCAGGTTTTATTTATACAGAGAGTTGAATGCAGATGAGCCTCTCAGGCTACAGAGAATGCCGAGTTAACAGCAGCAGCAAGTTCTGATCAATTATTTTTCCAGCATCAGACAAAAACTGATGACTTTTTTAGAACAGTGTTATTTAAAGACTTTTATTTGTTGGAAAGTTTCTGTAACATGAACATCTACAGCTGTAACTTTCATTTAGCTATCTGAAAATTTTATATGATCTGGATAGACAGGTTGTTCATTTTGCTTTCCCAGACCAGCTGTTTTCCCATGACATGTATGGGAGGTACACTGAATGTTGTTTCAGATGTGAACAGTAGATTATAAACAGATTTTACTTTTAAAAACCCTTGATAGCAGGCAATGTAGTTTTCAAGATTTTAATGGTTTCAGTAAGAACTAACCATTGGCTCACAAAACAGATGGCAGTATTACTGCCCACCAGATTTAAAAATATCCCAAGAGAATTTAAAACCCACAGCAACTCTTCTGTAATTAAGCCAGTAACTAAAGATTGTACTCTGGGTGTTAATTAACAGCCTCACTTTCGAATTAGCTGAGAGACAGAGAGAGAGGAGAAAATACAAGTTTGTTATTTCTTTTTTTTCCTGCTGTTAATAAGGAATTTAGCATGAAGAGTCTCAAAAGAAACCTGTGGATTTCTTTTCATCTTCTTATCCCTCTAAGTATTTATAATTATTAATGAGCTCTATAAATCCTCACCATTACTTTCTATTGTGACTTCTGTGGGCATTAAGCAAAGATTTAGGTCTAACATAGACATAGTAAGCCTATCAGAAATGGCTTTAGAAATTTAAAGGTACATTCCAACAAATGTTTCCCCCAAAATGCATAACAAACCATTTTTCCTGGATTATTATATTGACTTAACTGTATCCACTCCTAATTCATATGGAGTAAATGAGACCAGTATTTGGCTCATTGGTTTTATACAATTGTAAATTGATTATCAAATATAAATAGCATGTTGTTCTTTATACTAGTAAATGGCTCCTATAACAGAGAACACTTTCTTCGAAATATTCTTATAAGCAGATAAAAATTGCTCTCCTCTTCTGCTTTAATAATATCTAAGCATGTGATGGAAAAGATAGTGCCAGCTCTATGGTGGTCCATCAATCTTTCAAAGACTTCAGTGAATCAAAGGAAAAATCCACTGTTCTCATGATCGGCTTAGAGTTTTGGATCAGGCTTATGAAGCAACTTGAAGGCTTAAACATTATCATTATACTATGTTAGTTTCACTATTTTTTAATATCTAATGAAAAATGAATAGATCCCAGGTATGCCAAAAAAAAAAAAAAAAGTGGATTTGTTCAGAATGCTGTATTTATAATAATTAAGTATAGTGCTGTTCAATGAAAAACTCTGAAATCTTCCACAAATGCATTCAGTGTTCATAGCTATCAGCAGTATGAGCAGATAGCATCCTGCTGAGAGTGCTCCCCAAGCTACCAAATGGGCTAACAAGAATTGAAAGAGATAGTGAAAGATACAGAGGCTTACAGGCACAGTCAGATGGGAAATGCTTTTGTAATTCTCTTTGGAATTTTGAATGCCTTTAACATTTTTTAAGAAGTCTGTAGAAAATGGTTCTTCATTTAGTTTTGATATCTCAAGAAACTACAGGGTTCAGTTCAGTGCATTATCTGCATCCTTTGTCAGACTGTAACACCAGGTTTATTTTACCAGATTCTAGATGGACAGTATGAACTGTCATTCTTAGCTGGATCAAATTCCATTAAATTTAATATAAGATACATTTATATGTACCTAAAGAGCCAGAAAAATCACAACCGTAAAATTAAGGGTGTAAAGGAAAAAGATTTTTGAACATCAGCAAGCTGAGCAGGAAAGGGAGCTCCATGTAATCGTTTGGTTTTGTGGCTTTTTTTGCTTTAGAATCATGCTGAGTATAAGTAAAATCAAAACACAAAAAGTTTTTTGCAATGAGACGTTAACATCCAATGGCTCTAAGTATTGAACTTGAAAACATCTTGAAAACACAAACAGGCTACAAGAATTCTTAATAATCTACTGTCAGAGCACTAAGTTTAAGACATTGTATTAAATAGACCTGAGATGATAAGAAAACAGCACCAAGAAGTATCCAAGAAGCGTCTATAACCTACTGAGACTGCGTAAGAAGAACGGATGGAGAGGATGGAGATTTCCTGCTATAGTACGCTTTGGAATCTGAGACATATATTTGAAGCCTATCTGTGTAAGTGGATGCAATATTTAGTGTAGTTGTCATCTCCAAAGTCAGTGCTATCAAATGATAAAACAAGCATGGGGTGACAATCTTTGATGTCATGAAGGATTCTGTGAATGATATTAGAATAATTAGTTCATCTACTGCTTCAATATGAAAAGATACTGATCACAGAAAGACATATTTTATATTTACAAATCCCTTTTTCCTTTAAAAAATCTCACAGTGTTGTACAGATCCAGATTCTAAAATTATGTTTTACTGAATTCTAAAATTAATGTTTTTATTCTAACTATACATGCATTTGGGAAAAAAAACCCACCTTCAAACATTTATCTAAATTCTGAAATATATGGCATAAAGTAACTTTCTACCTGCTTTTACATCCTTCTAATCTTTCAGAATTTATAAATTTGAAAGATTTGGGTAAATATATAACCATGTGGGAGGCTACCTGAAAAATGCATAGCTTTCTATAAAGCTTCATAAATCACAGTTTACTCAGTTTGAAGGCAATCATAAAAAATGGGACTGGAAGGTACTTCAGGAGGCTGTCTCATCCACTTTCCCACCGCAAAACTTGCTAACTCTAATTTTTGCATCCTCCAAGTTATTTCAACAGATGAATTAATTTCAACAGGTGTAGGTGTCTCAATCTGAGCTTCCTTTCCCCAAGTACTGAAACTGTTAAGGAAACTGTTAAGGTATTGGGGAAGCTGATGGAGCAGATCACCCTGAGTGCCATCACATGGCATGTAGAGAATAACCAAGGGATCAAGCCCAGCCAGCATGGGTTCAGGAAAGGCAGGTCCTGCTTGACCAACCTGATCTCCTTCTACGACAAGGTGACCCACCTAGTAGATGAGGGAAAGGCTGTGGATGTTGTCTATCTAGACTTCAGTAAAGCCTTTGACACGGTTTCCCACAGCATTCTCCTGGAGCAACTGGCTGCTCATGGCTTGGACGGGTGTACTCTTCACTGGGTAAAGAACTGGCTGGATGGCCGGGCCCAAAGAGTGGTGGTGAATGGAGTTTACTCCGGTTGGCGGCCGGTCACAAGTGGTGTTCCCCAGGGCTCGGTGTTGGGGCCAGTTCTGTTTAACATCTTTATCAATGATCTGGATGAAGGGATCGAGTGCACCCTCAGTAAGTCTGCAGATGACACCAAGTTTGGCGGGAGTGTTGATCTGCTTGAGGGTAGGAAGGCTCTGCAGAGGGACCTGGACAGGCTGGATCAATGGGCCAAGGTCAATTGTATGAGGTTTAACAAGGCCAAGTGCAAGGTCCTGCACTTGGGCCACAACAACCCCATGCAATGCTACAGGCTTGGGGAAGGGTGGCTGGAAAGCTGCCAGGCAGAAAAGGACCTGGGGGTGTTTGTTGACAGCCGCCTGAATATGAGCCAGCAGTGTGCCCAGGTGGCCAAGAAAGCCAATGGCATCCTGGCTTGTATCAAAAATAGTGTGGCCAGCAGGACTAGGGAAGTGATCGTGCCCCTGTACCCCCGGCACTGGTGAGGCCGCACCTCGAATACTGTGTTCAGTTTTGGGCCCCCCACTACAAGAGAGACATTGAGGTGCTGGAGCATGTCCAGAGAAGGGCAATGAAGCTGGTGAAGGGTCTAGAGCAGAAGTCTTATGAGGAACAGCTGAGGGAACTGGGGTTGTTTAGCCTGGAGAAAAGGTGGCTGAGGGGAGACCTTATTGCTCTCTACAACTACCTGAAAGGAGGTTGTAGAGATGTGGGGGTTGGTCTCTTCTCCCAGGTAACAAGTGATAGGACAAGAGGAAATGGCCTCAAGTTGCACCAGGGGAGGTTTAGACTGGATATTAGGAAATTTTACTTCAGTGAAAGGGTTATCAAGCATTGGAACAGGCTGCCCAGGGAAGTGGTTGAGTCGCCATCCCTGGAGGTATTTAAAAGATGTTTGGATGAGGTGCTTAGGGACATGGTATAGTGGTGGTCTTGGTAGTGTTAGGTTTACGGTTGGACTCGATGATCTTAAAGGTCTTTTCCAACCTATACGATTCTGTGATTCTGTGATTCTGTGAAAGAGTCAAACAGAATACTTTTTGCTTCTACACAGAGAGCTTTGAAAATTTGTCCAGATTTGGAAAAGTCCTGCCTTCTTCCCTCCCTAAGCAGCTGCAAGATGAGACAGGTTATGACTTACCAGTTTTATGTGGGACAAGCAGAGGGCAAATTTAGCAATTCAAGTTGATTTAAACTTTCCAAGAGTAAATCAGCATTGTAAAACAGGCAGTCACAGCTTGAGAGGTAAAGCACCAAATGCAACCTTGGCTATTCTCCTAAGATCTATGCAGGGGAAAAAAAAATTAAGGAAGGAAAGGTAGATTGCCCCTATACAGAACTTCACAGATTTTTGCATGGCTGTGAAAAATGCATCTCCCTGTCTGATATCTTCTAAAGCTCTTAATAAGACTATAACGTGCTTTTGTTCTTCTCAACTAATTCCTAATCCTCTCTGGAAAGCAAAGATAATCAATCTACTTTTCTCAGCCAGCAACAGGAGACAGCGCTCTTTAGTCACAGCATGCGTCTTCTCCTCCAGAGACTTTGAGCTGACTCTCTTAATTATTGGGGTCCACTGAAGTCAATGACCTATGATAATTTACATCAGCTCAGTATTGTCCTTTTATTTTATATTATAACACAGCAGTGAACCAGGGATCAGTCTAGCTGTGCTGGGTGGATAAGTACCTAGAAGGAAACATGAGTTGAAAGATGAACATCATAGCCGTGATGTACATGTTCTTGGTTATTGAAGAACCATTACGTATTTACCACGTAAATAGAGGAATATGTGAAAGGGAACAATATGACTGACAGAAGGGAGAGGATGGGAACTTTTTATTGACTACTGCACAGTGAAATTCAGCTATTTGCAAAACTTTTAGCTAACAATGCCCATTTAGATATTTAACTACAGGACACGAACCCCACAAAGTCCAGCAATATCATTATTGCAGTGTATATAGTCCAAGCATGTGCTTCTAAGAATTGTGTAACTCCACTCTGTGGGCTCAAGAAAGTCACCAGAAACAGCAAGAGCAGATAATTATCCAAGACAGTGCAAGAACAGAGTTCCTTGTGATGATTAGTCGGTAGGAATGATAACCAGGGGCAATCACATGACAGAAAGTACTGATCAGATCGTTGCAGGCCTGCACAAAAGAAAAAAAATCAGTGCTGATTGAACAGCAGAAGCAGCAGACAATAGAGATGATTAAACGGATGGTGGTAGACATGGGGATGCAGGAATAGCAACTCACACATCAGAATCTTTGACTAGCAGAAGCTGTGAAAGTAAAAATAGATGCTAAAGAGCAGCTGATAAGAAGTCAGAAAGGAAAGAGGAATTCGTTGGATAAATGGAGTGTGATCAGGGCACACTGAAATTAAGCATGAGAAAGGCAAGAAAGGAGAGAGGAAGATATTCAGATATTTGGAACAATCTCAAAATAAAGTATTAACTAGTTGATATATGAAATATATAATTACACAACCAGAGGATCTGTGCAGAAAGTAACTGATCCTACAGCTACTGAGCCAGACAATAGGATTAGACCATGGAAAGGATAACTTTGCAAAAACAGCTGATCAGACAGCTGGAACTTAGAAACAGGAGGCCATGCAGCTGTTTGCTTAGACAGTAAGACAGTAAGAACTCAGCAAGCATAACTATGGGGCAGCTGCAGTATTAGGCAACATCAAAATTAGGCAGCAAGAAATGATATGAGAGCCCCAGGACCAGGCGATATGAATAGAAAATAGCATATCATAAACAGAATGGAGAAGAAAGCAATTGATTATAAAAACAACAGGATCTGACAGCAGCAGGGCTGGGCAGTGTGGGATCAGACAGTGAGAGTAGCTGACTGGACAGGGCTGGGATCAGACAGCATATGCAGCCCATCAGGCAGGAAAAGGATCCAAAACGAGGAACAGTTCTTTGGCAAGAAGCATAGTAACCCAACAGAAGCAATTAATCAGATTTGACAAGATGAGCGGAGTCTTGCTGCACTAAAAATGGTCTGGAAATGCATGCCACTATGGAGCAGAGCAAGCATCACCATTTAGTGTTAAGCACCACTAATACAGACCCCTATCTAGAAACTGTTGCACCTTCCTCTGTCATGGTACAGGGTCCCTTCCTCCTGCAGATTAACAGGAATGCGAAGGGAAGGGGCTGGATCTGTGGGTGCATACACTACGACGTGATGACTATAATCCTTTATCAAGGCAAGGTCTGTGTCATTTTTTCTCACTGCTGTTTCGAGCTCCACCGGTTTGAGAGGATTATGAGTAATGATTAAATCCAGCAGCCTCTTTTTCTCTGTACAAAGCACCAGAAATTGTCTTTTGTATCTTTTTCCTGCAGTCGGCAAAGTTCTGTTTTAAGCTGCAGCATAGTCAACCCTTCAGTAAAATATTAGCAAGACATTGAGGGAACAGAGCAGATTATAGGTCAGTGTCTTTAGATATCATCTGGCCTACTGCACTAGCACAGTATGTGACATTGAAAAAGAAATAGCACCAATACATCATTGATCCCTTAAGCATATACGACTGCTATTAATTTCATCTTTCATTGGCTTATTCTCCCTGTACTCTTCCCAATTTCTGATGACTGTTGCTGTTTCTATAAATCACTGGAATGTCAGGAAACATTACAAAAATCATAGAGGAGCAAAATAGCATTTTTCATTCTCTCTTCCACTCTCCCCTCTTCCCCCACAAAAAACATGGAGTTACGCCTGTATGGAGGATTTCTCAGACCTTTTTATTTAATCTTTGAAGGTCTGTGACAACATAACTAGTCTAATCCTGCAAGATAGTGGTTAGCAAAATTTATAGACCAGTTCTATTACCAAAAGCTGGTGTCGCTAGCACTATTGCTGCAGCTCAGCACTGTTTATCTATTGCAGAGAAGAACAGAAAGATGTTCAAACCAGCACTGATCTTATACTAGCTATACTGACCTTTGTCAGTGCTGGAGCTCCTGGTGACAATTTTCTCACAGTGAATTTAATGCATTTATTGATCATCCCTCAATGATTTGAAATCACATTAATCCATCATATCTGCTCACAAAACCTTATCACTGATTTTGTCTGCTCTTGTTTTCTGTCTCCTATATTTCTTTTCTTTGAAAGATTCTCCCCTCCTCCAGAAAGAGTCCTACATGCCAGATCAGCAGATGAAAGCCCATGGGATCAACTGCACTGAATTTTTCATGAGGTTTCTCAGCCCTCTGCTGCTTAGTCCTCTTGACAATTAAAGCATTAATTTGCATGGCAAACAGAGAGTCTTCCCTGGCCTCTCCTCTTGCCCCATCAACAAACAAAGGAGTCTGTGAGATCTTCAGCTTCCTCCATGTATATACACATCTTGAAGTCAGAGATAACCCAAGATCTCTTTCAGGTCCTGACACTCTCTCATCAGCTGTTCTCACCTGATACCTCTGATCTGAACATAATTATGCTGTTAACCTGGGCTACTCTACTGGAGGCTGCCTGAGGTTACAGGCAAAAGCCCAGGAGCAGCTTTTAGTCGTACTGATAACCCGCCCACTTTGCCGTGTGACTGGAGAATAAGTAACAGAGGCACTGTTGGTTCTCAAATGTCTTCCCATATCTGCCTCTGTGGCATATGCATATTTGGTCTCTGCCTTCTGTTCTACACTGAAATCATTCAAGGCTTATCTATGCTAATCAAGCACACTTATACCTTGATCACATTTCCCACCCCCCACACCCAAAATTACACAGCACTTCACCAGGTATCCTGACCATGTAACCTGTCACGTGGGTTTGAGTGGGGTACCTAGGCCAACCACTCTGACAGAAGTAGCACCGTTTGGCTAGGAATGCTCTTGATACTGGGAGAAGACATATAATTACAGTCTGAGGTAGAGGAATGGCTTTTTGTCTTAACTACATGGTTCTATGCGCCATCTAGGTCCTAGGGCGTACAGTGCAGATCTCTGAAGTTGCTTCTCTTTGTCTGAAAGAAACTTTACACCTTGGTGTGGGAGGAATGTAAATTTTAGTCATGTTCCTTTAGTTAGAATTATGTCTGCTAAGTGGCAAGTCACCAGCTGCAGCATGTTATCAGTTTTTCAGCTTCATTCACAGACCAGCCTGACCACATGGTCTGCGATGTTGGATTTAGAGCAGGAAAGATGTCATGGTATAGCTCCATAAATGTGAGAAAGCACTGCTGAGTGTGTGATAGAAGCTAGTGTATGGTGTCTGATTTGAGAGACTTGCTGTCACATTTCTAAGGCCAGCCCTGCAGTATACAGCTATACTATGGGTATGGAAGTACTGTGGGGAGAAAAGAAGCATATAGAATGTACTGGAGATTTGTGGCACTAAAGCAATTTATTCTGTCATCATTATTGCAAAGAAAGTAGGTGCCTGAATCTGTCAAGTCTGGGTTCTTCTTAACCTGTAGGTCACTATACTCTCTGCTGCTTTAATAATGTCTAAAGTACATTAAGGGTAACTGTAACATCCTGGATATAGGATATTCTCTGAGAAAAAGAGATTTTAATCTATATTCAATATAGATACAGAGGAAGGAAGTGAATCCCAATATTGCCTCCTGATAAATGCTATGGAGAGGACTCTCTCCCCAGGGTTCCCTTTTCAGGCCTTATTTAAAAGACAACAGTGGGGTTTGATTTGTTTTCAAAAAAGGTGAAGTTAATTGAAAGACCTAGGCCAACACTTGTCATATGCAAGGTCATTTCACAGCCTCTCCCCAGACACACTCACCAGCCCCCAAAGTTCAGAACGACAGAGCAGCCCAAAACAAAAAAGTAATTTCTCCTTGCAGTTCAGGGTAAAGTACACATGACAGGGTGAGGAATGGACTTGAGCTGTATCTTTGAACCCAGCCTTTCCCTGTGGCTGGCTTTGATGGGAATTGGAAGAGCCAGAGCCTTGATGGGGAGCTAACAAGACCTCCTTGTAATGAGCTCCCCAAAACACTTTAAACTGTTCTCCATGCTGGTTTTAGGCAGTGTCCCAATCAGTATGTTGGGGTTTGAGTTTAGCATTTCAGGGGCACATATCATGTGTTTCCCAACCACTGTGTAGGGAAACAGGAATGTGCGCAACATGAAGCCAGGATTTAGCCCTACCGCAAAACTCATGATCACAGTGTCCAGGGCCCCTTTTTCAGATTGGGCCTAAATTTCTCTTCAACATAGCCCTTCTTCTTTGAGCGAGTGGGCTTATTTATGCAGGTAGTTTATCTTGCCTTTACTTCTTACACATTTTAGCATGTAATTTATCTGATTACTTGTAATTTCTAAATATGCAAACAATCCATATAGGAAAACAGTTGTCCATTTCCAGGTTTACAAAAATGTCTGCCAGTTGTGCAGCAACTTCAGGGTCATAGCCCTCAGCACTTGGCTTCCCAAATATTTAAAAAGACTTCTGGGAAAATAAGATGATTTGCTCCATGCGTGTTAGGGTCAGGGAGCTGAAGAGAGGGAGTTTTTCTGCATTTGAGTCAGAAGGACAGGGCTGCAGGCTCTGCTAGATCTAGCCCGGGGATCAGGGCTCGACTCTGCCACCCTCCCAGCAGCACCAGCAGCAGGAATCGCACCCACACTGCACTGGCACAGCTCATAGTCTGGCAGCTTAGCAGGAGCACATCAGCAATGCATCGTATCAGCTGATCTGTGCACACGGGATCTTTTCTGTCTTCTCTTTCTACAGCATAATTTGGCTATATAAAAGCATCTTAAAAAAATTTAAAAAGAACAAAAAAGAAGTGGTGGCGCTGGAGAGAATATGCTAACTGCTGATACTGCAAAAAGCGCCTTCTAAAATACCAACAGAATTTGGGAACTTAGCAGCGATCCATTCCCATGACTTATGATAAGGCAAAATCTTAAATCCTCTTTAATTTTACTGCCACTAATGCAGCCTTCACATTGTGTTTAACAAATAAACTAATGTGTGTACATAAAGAAGAAAGCTATTTTCTGCTCAATAAGTAGATTTTGGTTTCCAAGTTGATAGGTAATTGTAAACAGCAGCTGCCTAGATATCATCCTTTACAGCATGAATAGCACCACCAGCACAGTTAAACTAGGTGGAGAAAGAATATTTATTTCAACTATGTACTGCCTTGTAGTTCTTTGCAGAAAAAAAATCCTTTTGCAGTATGTAACTACAAAGCAGCTATTTAACAAAGAAAGGTATCATTTTCTACAGCTGAAGGAAAAAAGGGAGAAAAATAACAGCTACGATAATAGGATGTGACGTATTATAAATTCCAGGAAGAATCAATCTCTCAAAGAAGGAGAAAATAAAAGGTCTCAGTTCCATAGAAAAAGCAAAGATGCCTTTGGAAATACCTAGACCATTACATTTTCTTAAAAATAAACTTTTCTGTGTTCTGAGTTTTATTTGTTTTGAGGGGATACTTTCATTGTTCACAACATTCTAATCTTCAATAAAAGCTTGCATTTTATTGATTGAGACCACAGGTCTTGCTTCTCATTCTGAATTTATCAGAGTCAGGTATTGATGTACCTACATTAGTTGAAAACCCCAAAGAAAAGCCATCATTTATATTTGTGGAGCTTATACTCACCCAAAGCTGAGGTCAGTTCTATTGGTACAAACTCAAATCATCCCTCTCTACACTTGAATTTGTCCTGATATAGCTGCCTTTTGATAGGTCATTGTTCCTTAAACTGGGACAAAGGTTACTGTAGGAAAAACATGGGAATATGGTTATTACCAGAGAGAAGAGTAAATGGGTTTTAATACCTGTAGTATAAAACAGCTATTAAAAGCTACTTTTTTTTTTTTTTTCTCTTTGTCCATATCTCTTTCTATTTGCCAACAAATGTATGCAGGTAAAATCACTTCAGAAGATTTATCCTTACTAAGCAACAAAAACTCCTGCATTGTTCTGTAGATAATAAATTCTGAAGTTACATAAAACTAAGTTCAGCCTCAGTAACACTAGAATAGCTATTCCTGATTCGCATTGGTGTAAATCAGAGAACAACCAGTTCCAAGATTTTGCTAATTCCAAGGTTTTCGCAGTTTTAAGCTATTGATTTTGTCTTGGTTGGTACTATAATTATTGGGAAGAAGAGCAAATACTTTGAAAAGATGTCAGCAATCATGTAATACAGAAATGGAAAGGACTGTTTTCCACAGTAGCCCTTTTCTTGAGCAGAACTTTTTAGGACAATTTCAAAGGACTTTATTATTAACCACCCATGTTATTTGTATTAATATATTGTTGTTTTATAGGTCCATAGTATTCCTGTGATAAAATAGATGTGTATTCCATCAAGTCACCATTCGCACCATTAGTGTGAATTTAGCATTTCTGTATCAGTGGTTGAAACCGTTTTAAAAATTCAGTTTGACCTCTGTGGGATTATGAACTCACATATTCAGACCTTTATTTCATATTGTTGCTGAAATGTATTCATGTCATTTTTAGGTATCTCCTACATATGAAGAAAATATTTGTGGAATACATTTAATACAGTTTACACCCCTGACATTCAGAGTGACTATACTTCTTATCTTAGTACTTACAAACATTTTCTCATTGATCTTAATAACTAAAAACACTTAGCCTAGGAAAGAAGTTGTATTTGTCTCTAATGCAGACATTATTGCATTAGCTGTGCATGACATATCAGATCAGGATATGTAAATTTATTGGATATATTAATAACTCATACCTTAGCTGATGGAAAACTTGGAGTATTACAATATAAAAGAGGCTTGCCCACAACACTTACAGAAAAGGATAAAGAAACTCATCTTCAAGCTGCTGTGTGCCCTCATTATACTTGTTAAAATAATAACATTTATCATCTGAACATTTTTGCCTCTAAAAGGAAAAAAATTGTAATTAACTTACACGAAGTAAAATATCTATAAATTAATTAAATGAAAAGAGAAATAATTTGAAGGGAAAAATCAATCAGGAACAAACTTTATTAAATACAGTAGAACCATTAATATTCATTTCACTGAAATGAATACAATTAGAAATGGCTAGCAAGCAAGATGGCAGAAATCTGTTCTCTCTACACAATGGAGGAATTTTGCCATGATACACTCTGCAAAACATGGCTTCATAAATTTCATTGCAAATAGCCTTCTGATACCAACTGTATTATAGATTTTAGTTTCAAAATTGAATGCTAGTAGTTCTTCAGACAAGAGATTCAAATTCCAGCTTGAGTTTTATCTCAAGAAAATGGTTCCATACAAGATTTAAATAAAATATGTACAGCTATCATTAACAGCCCTGCACAAAGTGTACTGCTTTATAGACTGCTCTGTGATAGCCAGTCCCCTGGAGTAAATGTTTTCTAATTTAGGTAAGGTAAGCAGAAACTGAGTTCTGTGATAATAATCAATCTCCACTCCCAAACGTAACATCTCTGGAATAAATCTGTATGAAATGACTCAGATAGCTCTGCTACCATAAAGACAGCGATCAGAAATTTAGCCATCATGGAAAACAAAAGTAAGATACAACCCACAGGTCTATGATTCCACTTAATGACAACATCGCAACTGATTTTGACTGAAAGAGAGTGCTAGAGACTTTCCTGAGGGTAGTTCACCTGCCTGGCTATGACTTCACATGTAGTATATGGACAGTTTGAACATACATGCAAGGAGTGGGATATCAGGGCTTCATGGTGGCACTGCTCCCCCTAGCACATGGGAAAAGGGGTATAACCAGTTGCCCTTCTGTATTTAGCACATATTCCATGCATCAGTGTCTATGGGATTGAGCCAAGTCCTCTGCTTATGTGGTAGTGAGTATACTATAATTTGAATATACTTGCTGTGATTCATTTGTTGGTATGCCTTAGTTTGTATTTGCTTTCCTTTTTGGTCTATAAACATTGTCTTCAGTAGACGGTACCCTAGAAAGTACACTAATAAACACTAGGGATAGAAGTAGGCAACATTTCCTTCTATCATTCCTTATATAACATTCAGACCATCATTTGTCTATATCTCCATCTCAGAAGATTTTATAGCTGTCAAGGCTGGCTCATTGAATAACATTTCCTGATGAAGATGAAGGGAGTCCCTTCTGCCTCCCCCTCTCTTCTGCTCACACTTTCCACAGAGGTTTAGCAGACTAATAGATCAAGCTGTAAGTGAAAATAACACACATATGGCCTATAGTAAAGCCTGCCAATGTTAAACAGATCCCACAAGTTCTCAAAGCCTTGCACTGGCCCCACTGTAAGCAGCTGTATTGATTTCTGTCACATTTGGGGAAAACTATAGAAACACAACCAGTTATGTCCAGTTTTCCCAGTTATAAAACATGGTCTAAATTATTTTTCAAAATATACTCATAAAAGACTTTGTCTAATTATAGTAAATTATATATACTTCTAATTATAGTAAATTATCTATACTTAAATTAACTATTTGCTAGATGCTATTTCATTTTGCATACCATGACCTGCATAATATATTTCACATTACAATGTCACAATTGACAAGAAAAGCAAGAATAGAGAAGAATATTGTGCAATATTGCCAGACTACCACAGCTATTGAAACCTTGACATGTTAACTTCCTGACTGGATTTGAGACATGTCAAAATTGTCATAATCCTGGCAATTATGAGACAAGTTTTCTTCATTCACATTCTTCTGCTTTCAAAAAAGAACAGAAAACACTTTTTTTTTAAAGTAAAGTAAGTAAAAAGAATTTTCTGCAATGTGGAGCATATTAAAGCAAGTTTAGATACTTGAAGAAGTCATGAACTTTCAAACCACTGTGGATATTGATGGTGAAAAAGTACTTACTGATAAACCACCTAAAATCCTTCATCGTATAAAGCTTCAAAGCAGTGTAAATTCTTCAGGAAGAATACACATATATCAAATTTTTGTGTGACCCAGGGCCAAATCTTCAGCCAGTCCAACTCACAGTAGATTCATTATCTTCAATGAAATGCTGCTGATCCACACTGAGAGTACTGACCCATAATCTTTTAATACACCTTAGCTGATTAGTGCTGATTCTGCTTTCTATAACTATTTTCATGGTATTATTCCATTTACTTTTCTGGAACTCATTTGCTCAAATGTGAGAGAGATCCAAATCTGGGCCTTAATGCAGCCTAAGCACTTAAGCTACCCTATAGTAGATACCATGTAGTAGCTGTAAGATACATTAAAGAGTACTTACTTGAAAGCAAAGGGGCAAAATACTCCAACCAAACAAAACAATGATAGTTGCACAAAGGAATAAACCCCGGTACTGTACCTGGTTAAGGACAATCTACCAACACCACACATTTATTCCAGCAGACATGAGTCTGCTTGTAAACTCATAATTGCCGTCATATTCTCAACCACAGCTGCCTGTGCCAGCTGTGAAAAAAAGCCTGGTGTGTGCATCCATATTGGCATCCCTTGTTCCACTGTGGTACAATCCATATACAGCTCAGACCTCATTTATCAAAGAAAATTACGAACTTCATGTGGCCCTGACTAGCCTATGTTTCTCATCCAAGATCTCCCTCCATCACCTGCATGACCTAAGAGCCCTAAGGGGATGGTAGAAATTCCCCATATCGTTCTTAAAACTGATTCTTGATCACAATACCTATATTGAAAAGTGTAGACTTAATATGTGCCCATGAAAAAAGGAAGTAGAGCCTTAACAAACTTGCATTTCAAAGGCACTAGATGTTCTCAGAGGCAAACTTGCTCTCTTGGCAACATCCACAGCATGTGTAGAGCCAATTAGAACTACTCTCAGCTTTATCCAGTCAATGGCTGGACCAGCTGTTTCATGGAAATCGAAGCATTCAGGAGTCATTTAAGTAAAAGAGAAAAAAGTGGGAAAGAATCTTCTAAAGAAAGAAAACATCTTTTAACCTTCTTGGAACTCAAAAATAGCTAGAGAAGTTTGATCAAAGTATTCCAAGAGACTGAACATCAAACAAAAAAAAAACAGAAAAAACCCTTTAGGCCAGAATACATTTTGTGCTCCCTAAAAATATGTGAAAACCAGAATTAAATAAAAATGTTTTGAAACCTGAATTCTAATGTTCCTCGCAAACATTTCTTAAACTATTAGACCAGGAAACAGTTGTAAAAAAATATCTTTAATCTAAAGTTCTAAATTAGTATTTTAGGTAAACAAAACAAAACAATAATGAAGAATGATGTTCTGAGTTCACTTATTCTCGTTATGGTATTGATGACATGTCTTCAGCTTATTTGTGGAAAGACAGACTCATTTTCTTCTCTTTTTGGCATTGTTGAGAGAGTAAAATTCATACAAAAATAATCTGTCTTCCTAAATGTTTCATACATCAACCCCAAAATAGACTGCCTTGCAGAAAACAAATTTGTAGAAAAAAATATGTGTCTGCTAAGTGTCTGTTATGCTAAGGAGTCAATGTTCAGTGTTTTTATGTCTTGGAAAATGCATAAACTGTCAGAAAATCTATGTAAAATGCTTTGAGAAATCTCAAGACGTAGCTGCTGTAGATAGCACACAAACTCCTAATTGTAGGAGGCAGCTCTTGGAGATATATAAATGGTACTGTTTTTTCCTTTTAATTGCACATCATCAATGTAATCTCTTCCCTCTCTTCCCTCTTTTCCCTTCCTTCCTTTTTGAGCTGTTCACCAACAATAGTTTGTAACAGAAGTTGTCAACTGTGTGTAAGTCGTACACAAACAAGGTGGGAAAAGCAATAATATACCCATATGAATGTCACGATGCCAAGACATAACAATTGCTGCTCACTAAATAATAGACCATTTAAAATTTATCAAATGTTTAACTAAACTAAAATTTTAAGTACAAAGGATCATGTAAATCACAGAGCCTAGGCCCAGAAACTTTGTCTCAACCAAATAACACAGACTCCTGAGTAATACTAAAATGTTTTAATACCTTAAACTTTATCTGTCAGTGCAGTGTAGCACATTAAGTGCACCTGAGTGGTGCTCACTGATCCCAGAGATGTGAAAGTGTTGTCATTACTCATCACATAGGAATCTAACCAATTTTTGACAAATTGGTTAGGTCTGAATATTTGTGGAACAAGGTCTTATACACCAAACTTTGACTGGTGCAGACGAAGACATACATGCCAATGTGTGTTAATCCATTCTGTAACAGAGTACATTTTTATTTATTTTACATAGTTTATGCACAGATATAAAGCATTTCAAATCCTGCGTGCATTTCCAAAAAGTGAGAGCCATGTGGGATTTTTTCTACCAGCCCACTAATTCATAACATAAAAGATGCTTCATTTCTCTGTTCACACAGTTAATTTGTAGCTGAGGAGACCAAGGTAACTTGAGTTTTAAGAGAGGAAATAGAAGAATTTTTCAGCAATATGTAACATGCAGGCACTGATTATTCTTCTGCTGTTCTGAGGACCTCAAAAACACTTATCAGAAATGGAAAAGAAAACATTTCCATGTTTCCTTACTGCTTTTTTTCTGCCTATTTGTTGGAGGAATTGACAAGATAGGGCAGAGAAAGGACCCTGAACACAGACACCTCTCCTAATGTCCTAGTTTTGACTTGGTAGAAACAGTTGGGATGAAGGAGCAATGACCAAGCGAATGATCTTGAGTCAGACTTGCACAGCTGCAGCACTGGCAGGAACATACTAATGAGGTATTCCAACAGGCTGGCAAGGCAGCACTGGGAGCCTCTTGATCAGTTGAAAACTGTGAAGGAAGAATACAAAAATGGAAAGCAAACTCATGATTAAAGACATTGAAGAAACCAGCACCCAGATGTATGGCAAGATCAGTAACTTAAAGATGCAAAATAAGCACCAATTACCAAGGGACAGAAAGTGGCATGGCTAAGCCCTACAACACATTATAAGGAAAGGTCAAAAGAAAGTATGGATGTTACCTAACAGAGAAGTAGAGGAAATCAGGGATCACATAGGGAAATCTGGTATAATCTATGCCTTATTTACTTCAGTTTTCCCAAAAACCTATTTAGTTATCATACATACAACTTAATCTAACAAGACATTTGCCTAAAACAGGGAAAGAACCAGTTAAAGAATATTTATAAAATGTAGAAATATTCAGCTCGGCAGCATGGCACGGATTTCAGTATAGACTACATAAGGGACTACCAAAACAATCTCTGTACCATCCAAGAGGATATATACGGAATGTGGGATGGCCCAGAAGGCCACAGAACATCAGATATAATGTTTATCCTGAAAAGGAAAATAGAGGCCTCTGGAAATTAGTGATCAGTTACTCCAGTGATCAGTTACTCCAGTTACAAATTTAATAATTTCTGAGGCAAAGAGAAATAATGAGGGAATAAAAAATGCAGCTGACATGAATTTAACAAGGACAAACTATATCAAATAGATTTCATTGTCTTTGGGGCAACTGGTCTACTGGAAAAGGGAAAAGTGTTAGATGTTTTATGTGTTGATATGATAATAAGCAGAGTCTAATATGTCTAATAAACATATTAGTAAAAAAAGGCTAAAAGAACTGACTACAAAATACAGATACTCAACTGGATGCAAAGCAGCACTTAAAGAACAATTACCAATGATTTGCTAGCAAACTGGACATTTCAGGTAGAGTCCCACAGCGTCTGTCCCAAGACCAATTCTGTTGAACATTCCCTCTTAGACTTTGATGCAGGTGTATTTATAAAAGAGCACACATAAAAAATGTGCAGGTTATATATACCAATATTAGAGGGGGTGAAAGTACTTTGCAAGACAGGATCAGATTTCAAAATGATATTAACAAATAGTTCTAAATTAGTAAGATGAAATTCAATAGGGGAAAGTATGAAATACATTTAGAGTGAAGACTTAGAACATACTCATTAAGGATCATTATGAAAGGTTCATTATATATTTTAGCCTAGACTGTGGAGGTTTTTAAACTAGATTATAAGTTATGATCTAGGTACTTTCACTCTGAGCAGGGCTCAGGACTGGGTATTCTTTTTGAGATGGCTACTAGACCTACATTTTTATAGTATTTTGGACAGAAGTCATAACTGAATATGAACAATATAATAACTTTAAATTTATGGCAATGAATTAAGTATCACAAAATGTAGTTTTAAGACCACGCAGCTACTATGCCCAGAACTAGCAGCGAAGAGATTAAATGCATGTGTAACACATTTTCAAAATGCAGGCCAAAGTAAAACCTCTTCCTTCAGGAAGGGTTTACACCCTCATTGCAAGCCAGCAGTTTTGTGATTGAGGCTCAGCCTCCCTCTGCAGGAGGTGCGGTCTGTGCCTTCCTCAGAATAACATGTTGCTTTGTGCAGGAGTGAAAGGGCAAAGGAAAGGGCATATGTCTACTACTAACACTGTTCTACCTGCTGGTAGACTATTTTGAAAACCAGGAGCATTTTATAAACAATACTTGTGTCTAATTCTTGTTCTTGCAAAGGTCTTTAAATGGGCAGAAGTCTAGAGCCCTGACTTCCACAAGGGCAGGGATGCGAGGTTCAGGCAGTTAATGGCAACAAGGTTTAAAAAGTCAGTACCTTCTATGAAACTAAAATTCAGGGTCTAAACATGGGGAAAAAGAGAAACGGTGGGTCATTTTATAAGTAATTTTTAATGGAACATTTTCCACTAATCAATTTGCAGACGCTGCAATAGACAGGAATACAGTGATTTTTTGAACAGTTAAAGAAACCCATGAGGCTTTGTTTTATGTTCAGCAAACGCTATGAGTCTCCGAAGCAGCAGGTTACATTGCCAGTTAACATCTAAGTCAAGATCATCCAGTAAGCTTCTATACCCAGGGAAAAAAAATTAATAACACAAGTTAGTGAATGATTACTTCTGCAAATGAAGGTCATCCAGAATCTGAACACTCATGTACTGTGAGCTCATTTTGTATTGTCAGGCTCCATGTTATCTCCCATAAATTAAATGTCACCAGAAAGAAGAGCCATGCATGCTCAGTTTTCCAAGGATTTCCTTGAACTAAATAAAACTTTGCCTATACTGGAGTAGGTGTGTATCATCATTATAGAAATATGGTGTATAACGCCAGTGCTATGCTCCACTTTATAAAATTTTAGTGGCATAGTAGCATGGTGAAAAATGACTTGATGTTCCTAGTTAAGTCACCAGAATTCTGCTATCAATAACTCTGTCACCAGAATTCCTGCTATTAATGTTTCTGTAGTTCTTTTGCAGAAGAAGTCATTTTGCTAATTTAACTTAGTGAGCTTGAAGAGTTACTGTCAGTTTTCTTATCAAAAGAACTTTTTGCCAATAGAGGACTGTAATTCTGCTAAGACAGTTTTCCAATATAATATGGATATAAACTCACATAAGTACTGGCAAGACTGTGATACTAAGTGCAAAATTTTACTACAGCATTTTTAATAATCTCCCAGGACTGGTCATCTATTATAGTGGAAGGTGCTAATAGTAGACATTAAATAGTGTATTTGATGAAAGGCAAATATAAGTGGTGTTAAAGTCCAGGTTGTATCCCACTCTTTCACATTCAGTTAAAGGATTAAGTGAAATTGTTTATGTAGCCATGAGAGCAGTGAACAAGAAAGGAACTGCTCAAGGCAAACAGGAAGTTAACATTGAGAGATGGGCTAAGAGCTTTCCACATTGCAAAAGTGTGCTGGAAGCAGGAAGCAAACAGGAAACCAGAAATATTTGTGACAAAATGATATATTATTGAAAAATGTCTGCCACTGTTTTCAGCTGTCTGCTGAACACTGCTTCATTCCAAAGGTTGCCAGTACAGGGGAATTTTGCTGAGCCTGAGAAGGAGTCCTGGATTGCTGGGACTTTGTTGGAGGCTACTGGAGCTAAGCTGGGAAGGATATTGCAACAACAGGCTGAGAGAGGTTGGGATTTTTTCCAGAAATTTTAAAGAATTTTATTTTTTTAGGCTAAAACCAAATTAAGCATATATATCACTAGTGAATTAAAACCCCTGGTATTTTGGCAAGCACTAGTTGCTTTGTAGCTGTATAGCTCTTTTTGTTTTGCAGGACTTTATAGAGGATTAAGAATAGATAGCAAAAGAAATGATGTATAATACATATAGCCTACATTGTCCTACTGTTGTCAAGTAGCAGTAATTCATAAATAAATTCATAAACTCAACAGGAGTTTATTATGAAATTAATACTGACACTAGTAAGCTATTGATCAAACAGTGCAACCCAAAGATCTGGCAGTCTATAAAATAATTCTGAGTCTTGTAACAGCTGAGAAGCAGCTCTTAAATGAAATAATAGATGAATAGTCATCTTCTATCCTTGATTACTAGGAGAATAGTAAACTTCACAGTTCATAGAGACTGCTTCACCCATTGAATGATTGCTACCAACAAAACTCTCATATTTTCAGAGCTGACACAGGAATTATAAAACATTTTCTTTCATTTTATGTCTGCCACGTCAAATTCTTAAGAGACCATTCCCCCCGAAGGTCAAACTTCCAGTACAATGAGAATTAAATGCTGGTCAGTGTTTCTTAGTGTTTTTCTCCCTAAATGTCATATCCAACTATATATTTATTTTATCTTTAAGGAAGACTTAAACTCCCCTCAAAACTCTTTGATTACTTCATATATTTTGAGAATAGTATTTTAAGAATAGCTTTTCTTTAAATAAAACCATCCCAGAACTAAACAGATGAATCTTTTTAGTTAAATTTCTCACCTTTATGAAAAAATGAAACATTTGTACCAAACATCTCTTAGTTTAGAAAGTTTCTCATTGGGAGGAAAACCATCTTCCAGTTACATCTGATTGATGTCACTTAGTCTAATCTATCTGCAGCTCGTAGTTAATGACCCCATAGCTTCAGGCATGGATGAAAAGCATATGTGCAAGAGTAAAGCTGAGAGAAAGTGCAAAAACCACCATAGATACTATCCAATTTGAGGAAAAGAGCAATGTCTACAGAAGACTATAACATGTTCTGTAGAAGTGAAGTTCCTTTCAAGGTTGAGGCCGCCTTTTTCTAAACAACTCTTTTTTTTTTTTCCCTTTTTTCCCCCAGAAGTGATTTATCTTTCTCATCCCTTTCTTTTTATAGTTTAAAGGTGCTTTCAAAAACATATCTTAATGTTCTGGGTGACCTTTGCTGCCATCTCTTTATCTAGCTGCACAAATTCACTTTCATGCATGAGCTCCAAGATGTCCAAAAAATCAAACTGATGAATTCTTAAAAACATACCCAGACTGCCATCCCTCAGAAATGTTTTTTTAGCCCCATAACAGGATTACTATAAGCTTTGGTTTCCTTAACACCAATGTTCAATGGGCAAAGAAGCCACATCTGCCTCTGAGCATGCCAATGTGCACACTTGTATTTAAATCCAAGGTTTTTTTAGTGACATCAGCTAGACATTTGAAGAGTTGTAGGATACAAATAGAGTTGTTCTATGGCTTAAAGATTAATGTTACAATACCTGGAAATCAACCTTAAAAGTAAAGCACTATTAAATTTTCAGAATGTGTTAGAAGTCTCCAGATCTTTCTTCAGGAAGTACATTAATCCTTTTCAAGAGTAAATGCTAAGCATTGATTTCCAATATTAAAAGTAGATGACCTGAATTCATTGTATGGTTAAAACCACATAATGTGTATATTTTAACCTTTTATTGTAGTCTACTTCCATACGTGTTGTTCTCAAGTAAGAACTGCACAGTACTGAAATCATTTGCAAAGCTTGCTAATGAATAAAGGACTTCTAAATTTCAAAATATATACCAGAAGAAAATCAAGCCAACCTAGTCAGACCCAAAATGGTACAGCAAATGAATATAAATAACCTCAAAAGATACATCAAGATATAGCAGACTGGCATTTTGATGTAAAAACCAGCATTACTAAGTACAAGCACATACGGAAAGCATTATTGCTGGAAATTGAAGTGAAGTCTGATAAGATTAGCTAAAATATGTGAGGTGAAGACAGAGGAATACCTATGAATTTGTTTCTCAATTTTCAGCTCAATGGGCTATGTTTTACATAGGATGCTGCATAGGATACAGGCTCTGTATTCTAAAACCCTTGGTTAAATTACGTATTAAAATAGAGCACACAGCCTGAGAACTTCAACATGGTAAATATATCTGAGTTTTAGATGTTTGAACAGAACGACAGATGGATATGCCCCAGGTGGTATAAATTAGAGAAGAATGAACTGGGAAAGGAAAAAGAAAACAGTGGCTGGTGCTAGAAAATTCAAGAAATCAGAAATTAACTAGGAGGTACTAGGAGGTGAATTGACTTCACCAATACCCTTACATTATTAATTTACTTCAGATATGAACATGTAATAATTTTATCCGTACATACGTTGGTGTGGAACCAGAATAAAGCCCTAATTCTAAAACAATATCACCAAGGGGTTTAAAATACAGAAAAGAAAATCTTAACTGGTTTACTATATGCCATCCGATTATGCATGCACTGCAGCTGTATTTCTTATTTCAGTTATTTCTGTTTAACTTAACGAGTCACCTTCACTTATTCTCTTCATCATTCTTTGTCTTCTCCTCTCTTTTGTTCTGGTTGATATCAAACTCTGGACTAAACAACACTAAATTACTCTCTTGTATATGTTGATGTAAAGCAAAAACCAGAAAGCTGATAAATAAATTTCTATGCATCAAAGCACATGGGACAGAGAGGATGAATGAAAATCCACTCTGAAACCAGAGGCATTTTTGAGGCGAACAGATTTTTTTATTCGTATTTAGATTTTTAAAAACATAATTTTTCTATCACAGGAAAATACTCATTTATTCTGGCTGATAAAGTTTACCAGGATAAGCAACATATGAATATGGACACCAAACATTCTACAGTCATCTCTAACTTTTCTAATTACTCCTGCCTGATTTTTTAAAAATATTGGAGAATCTGGTAGTTATATCTCTTTGTCTAGTTTATTACAGGACTAAAAAAAACCCTTTTAGTATGAAATTGTTCAGAGTGATCAAGCTTCTGTTGCCTTCTCAGGTGGCAAAATGAAATAACGTGTTTCTACCTTATATCTAGTAGAGTAGGTGAAAGTCAGGCAGTGCTTGCTTGTGTGTGATATTCCAGGCAGGCCTTTTATGGGCTGGCAGTGCCTGATATGTATGTACCATCACCAAATTTCAGGAGACCACTCCTCCTTTTTCTAGCACAATTACAGATAAAACCATTACAAGATAGTTCCCACACTGATTCCTGAAGAGCTCCAGTAGCTCAGCCTTGGGTTTTCCTTTTGACACAGTGCTGGGTCAAGCTAGCTCTGTATCCATCTCACAAATACTGCTGTTAATCCCCAAAGTCTCCAGTATATCTAATGCAGGAGTCCAGCTAAATCTGATCTATCTTATTGTCTAGATACTTAATTCTATGAAGAGACAAGTCTATGAGATTATTATAGAATTATCTGTCAGAGTAGACCCTCCAAACACGGTAGAGAAAAATAGTGGGTGAATTAGATGGCACACTGATTGCAGCTAACATGAAGAATTATTAATGAATGGTTTGCTGTTAACATTTCTTTGGGTTTCTAATATCTTTGTCATGCTATTTCAGTGTTATGCTGCATCCTACCAGTCACATATTATCATTCCCATAAACTGTGGAGGAGTTTACAATTTATTTCTATGTTTTTCGGAAATATATTTCAGTTTTAAAGTTAGATTACATTACCCTTCCCCAACAGCTAGAACCATATCCCATTCCTATGTGAGAAGGGGATCCACTCTGTGACTGCATGATTTGAAATTATCAGCAAACTCCCTAATTTTCTACAACAAAAGACTTGAGAATAGAAATATGTTTTCTCCAGTGAATTAGCATACAATAGTCTCAAAGGTAAGACACAAAACAGTCACAAATGCATAAATCAACAGCAGAAGGAAAAGGGTTGGGTTCTTTTGGTTTTCAAAGATCTACTTCCACATAGCATACAGGTCTAAAGGTAGGACATCGTCATATCTCTATGTAAATCACGTAGGCATTCATCACTCTCAGCAATGCAGGATCCTTATCAAGTGCTTATCTTTCAACTGTTAATAACCGTTAACACTCAGTACACTACACTAACCCACTGGTTGTAATTAATTCCTATAATGGTGTAGAAAGAGGTCCAGCAGAGTAATAAAGATGTTTATGTGTGGAAATGAAGTGGAGCTAATGGGATGGACAGAGCAGTGTAAAGCTGCCTGGAGGTGAAGGTTTCCCTTGTAGCACTGAGCTGCTGGACTGCCTCCTAACATGCTCATAAAAAACTGAAAGTTTTTCAGGAGTACATAACTTCATTACAAATTAACATATGATAATTGACCTAAAATAAAAGCTGATGTGATACTGCTCTTGAATGGCTTTTCAGGGGTTTTGATTAACTTAGACATGAAAGTAGAAAATTCTAAGGTGGGTGGGTGAGGTCGTTTGACAAATAGAAATCACCAGAGCATATATACATTCTCTGTATTTTCATATTATTTTGTCATCATACAGTAAAGGCAGTTTGTCTCAGGATTCACATTCCTGGTTTTGAGACACTTCCTTTGTTTCCCCTGCTGTTTATATTACTCATTTTTCAAGTTGCATCTGATTTTAGGGCAAGATCCGTCAGCAGCAGTAGCTTCTTCTTGTATTTGCCTGGTAGGTTTTACATTTATTTCGGGTGCCATAGATATAAATCAATATTGAACAACAATGAAAGCCATGAGAAGAAGTAACAGCAAAAATGATCAAGGCTTTCCAGTGAATAGCAATGGCCTCAGAGCAGGACCTGGAGGAACAGCAGCAACTGGCAGACCCCATAGCGTTGAGAATGACATGGCACATAAAGGGGTGCAGATTATGTCTTGGAAGTATATAATGTAAACAAGAGAAAGTGCAGGCAGAATTTGTTCATTCAGAACCCAAATATCTAGTTAAATTTCTAGATGTTCAACACATAAACATGAAAACAGAAAAAGTCTTATATTTACTTCATATGCTGCTTTTTTCTTAGTGTGAATCCAGCAAGATTCCAGTAGTTATCTCTTTTCTTTTTTTTTTAAATTATGTTCTGTCTCACACAAACGAATCTTTCTTTTTAAGGCGTTTTCTATATCGAACACTTTCAGCAATAGCTAGCAATGACTGGTGAATCATCTTTCTAGCACCATTATTTTTAGCTGCTAATAAGCCTATACTCAGATATTTGATTTCACCTTGTGACTAAAGAAGCTCAGATCTAAATATTTGATTCCGAGGTGCTACAGAACTGGCAGAAAGGACATGTCTCCTAGGAGGGAGTCTCACAGGAGTCAGGAGCTGGTTTCAGTGCTAGCAGTGTCTTCCACAAACACCACTTCAGGTATACTATCTCTGGGACAGTGACACTTGATTCTGGGCCGTTATAGGGCCATATTATTGTTTTATATTATTTGCTTTTCCACTAGGATTTTTTAATAGGCTGAAAATAGAAGCCAACTTGCTCCCTTTTGGAACTTTAAAATTTAAAAGGAAATACATATTTTCAAAAGGTTAAAACAATGGTAGAAAAAAGATACCCAAATAAATGGAAAAAAACCTGGAGAGAAACAATGCAAACTGGTCTGTTCTACAATTTTAAAATGTTTATGCATATAGGCAGAAAGCAACTAATGGAAGTCTTGAAAAAGACCATAGTGCTAAATGTCACATGATACAGGAGGTCTGTTAGAGAAGTAACTGCCACCTTCCTTTAACACCAGCAACTAAATACAACCATGGCATTTTGTTTTTCAAAAAATTCTTTCTGTTCCCAGAAAGCGAGATTCTAGGTGCAAATTGTCACCCTGTAGTATCTAGTACTATGATTACATATAACTCTGCAAACCCTGTAACATAAAACAATAGGTACTCCTAAGCAATTTCAAAGCATGGGTGATGCTGTGACTATTTCCATTCATAACATGGAGTGAATCAACCAAGCTGCCAAGTGCAATAGGTTTCTCGAGATGAGATTGCTAAAAACTGAGCACACGCTTAATGGTAAATGTGAAAGATTTATGTCTGTTTTTCCTCATGCTGACCCCTGCAATATGTCACCAGATTGCAAAACAACAGACTACTAGAAACACAACTAAAATATTCCTACTGGCCAAATGGGAAGAGTTATTTCACTTGGCTGCAGTGGTGTCTAACAGACATTGCAAGTGTTCTTAGCTAGAATTATTGGAGAAAAAGACAATCAGCAGTGGAGGTGCTGGCTAGAAAAGGTTACATCTCTGCCAGAGATCCTTGGAGGGATTTTGTGAAAAATACAGTCATTCAGCTACATTTGAAAGGAAAGGAGGAAAACCCACTAAATTATTCTCATTTGTGAATATTCAACTGCGCACTATATATATTAGATTCAATCTATTACTGGGGGCATGAAAGGCAGCAATCAAACCAGGCAGAGGGAAGCTCTTCTTCAGGGGGTCAATGGAAGCCTCTATGAGGAGTAACCATGAAATTACAGCAAGATTGATGCTGCTTAGCTTTAAGCTACAATTCCTATTAGCCATAAAGAGCCGAACAGCTCCTCTGAGTAATGCCCATTTCCCATCTCTGTTTCACATCTTCCTTTGTCTTCCACTGTCTGCCCCCATCATTGCCTGTTTGACCCTTTTGCAGTGGACTTCCCCAGGGCTCTAAACAGTGTAAGGCAGACATTAACACGACAAAATAAACTCTTCACTTTTACCTTCATTATTTTTAGAAAAATGGCTCTTTGAACCTTGTTGGAAGGCAGTGTTCTTTTCACTGACCACACCAGCAATTCAAAGTTTTTATTCTTAAAACCTCCTAGGTGCACACTATCTTCCATTTTACTGACTGATGCAGTTTAGTAAATTCTGCCTTGCTGCCTGCAAAGGTTGGCTATGGGCGACTAAAAGAATGTGAGTTTACCTTAATTGGAGCAAGCTCTGGATTAACAAAGGTTACAGACAAAAGTTGGGGGATTTGCTACAGGTTCACTCTGAATTAGCAGGATGCAATGCTGGGACAGGTTATAAGGATATTTTGGGATTCAGCAGCTTTTCCATCCCATGCAAAGAGCTTGCTCCATCTCTAATAGGCAACAGTTCATTCAGTTAAGGCTTTATAAACCAGAGCTGTAGATAGCCAACATTTCCCACAGTTATTAGAAGACAACTGTGTATGCAGCCTGTATTTGCTGTTGGTTTTCTGAATGTTGGCACAATTCATTGTATTTTATCTGCTCTTCATGAATGCTATCTCCTGTTTTCTCCAAAACAATTTGAGGCAGAATAGTGGTTACTGAGTTTGACAACAACTGTGTAAACACAGAAATGGTTTTAATATGGGTCTGGAATGTACACAGCATAAAACTCAAAAACATTGCAATGATTACTAGAATTACAACTTCATTAACCCGCCATCCCTTTAAAAAAAAAAAAAAAGTAAAACACAATAGTCCTAGAATCAAGTTATCTACTAATTTTGAGTATTTCCTCTTCTGCTTACAACTAGATCAATTAACAACATTTTATAACTACTCATGAATTATTTAAGGATTAAAAAGTCCCTCGTGAATGCTTAGCTGAATTAAATCCAAAATAATTTAAACCCAAGTAAATTTGGAATTGTTCTAGAGCCTCAAAGGTATTAGCAAAGGATTATTTAGGCTTTTTATTTAAAAAAAACACAGAATAACTAACTAGTTGGTGTCTTCATACGCTTTTTGGACTGAATGACCAGAAAATATTCTGTAGTTGTGACTATTTGGCTCACAGAGCTGATACCATGGAACAGCAGGCCATCTCCTGCTTTCATGCTGATACCATAATTGTTTTGTTGTTCCCTCTGAAAAGTACCTAACTTTCTAACAATTTGTCTTTTGCTTGTTCTTGCTCGAATAATTTGTCTTTTCTTGTTCCTTAGGACATTATGGCTAATTAATTGCTTGAGTTTTTTTAATGGTCTTAAAGGCCACTTCCAAAACTTGATACTACTAGTGCAAGAAAATTTTAAATAGGATTTTAGTAGCATAAATTGGAGACAGTAATAGTGACAATGAGAAAATAGCCTGAGGAGCAAAAGAGTATATAGTCAATGCTTGCTCTAACACATCTGTGAGATTGTTTCATCAAGAGATCTGCATTCTTGGTAAAGGGAGGCAATACGTGATGGAAGTGGTTCTTAGGACAGAAAGGGAACTTGATGCCTATGAAAAGCAGTTACTCTAGAGAAGCACGGTAGTATTTTCACATAGATCATTTAGGACTTTATTGAGAAAAAAAAAATTGTGTTTGGGTTCTCTTACTGTCAAATAATCTGTCTTTGATTTCAGACTAATCCTTTCTAAAAATCTCCAAATTACAGCTAAACTCTATTAGCAATTTACAACATGTGCCTCTTTTAATAATTTATTTTATTACATTTAATAGCATATGGTAGTCAGATACTGTGTGGATAGTGATAGCTAATGGATAGGACATTAGACAACTAACTCAGTTTTTCTGCCTTTAAAATGCAAATAATTTTTTTTCCACTTGAGAAAACTACCTGAAAGGAAGACAAACAAGAAAAGTCTAACTTTCTAGAGCCAGACTTCTGTGCATCATTCCTTTGCTTTTTTTCCTCTTCCTCCTTCTTCTGTTGACCACACAATGGAAAGCAAAGACTACTTCTCTGAGATCCCCCAAAGGCTGTTAAAGATTTAAAGCAGCATCCAGACCTTTTCAGAACCAAAACTAAGTCGCAAAACACTCCAGATGCACCCATCTCTCTTTCTATGCACAAACATTTATATATAGCTCATATGTTTTTCTCTCTTTAAAGCAATTCCTTTTTCCTACAAAGCACCTTCAGAGGTACTCATCTGTAAAAATCACTGCACTTGAGACTCCTAAAAACTTGATCTCCTAGGATTTCTGCTCACAGACTTCTCTAGAGACCGAGTCCACCCACACAATAGACACAGCTCCACAGAACTTCAATATGTAAAATCATAGTTTTAAAGATTTGCTGCCACTTCTCAAGTCCATATTTTAACATAATTCTCTTTTCCCCTTTGCTGGTATTAATAGTATTGTGTGGATAAATTCTCTGTTGATGGCTGAGACACCAGACATTACAAATTTTCCTCCCTCTGAAAAGCGTTTCTTACCTACTCTGCTAAGCCAACAAGGCTTGTGTCATCATATTGTCTCTGTCTCCCTCTATGAGATGCCCCCTTATGATCCTGTTAGCTTTTTTCAATTGAGTTTAGTATAGCAATATAAGTCCTAAAGCTAGTGACCACCTCATGATTTATTAAAACAGGTAGCCAGGTAGAGGAGAGGAAATGAATTCTCTTTTCAAAGGCTGAAACTCAAGAACACTCCTTCCTAAGCACAAAAGGATCTGCACTGAAAATAGACATTAGGAGTGCCTGATATAGTGAAAAGTTTAAATAGAAGCTCTAATTTTATTAGACATCAGAAAATGTGACTATAAGATACAAAGGCTGGGTCACAAAGACATTGAAAAACAGGTTTCGTTTCACAGAACAACTTGTTTTTTGAAAAAGAATGTGAAAAATAAAAGAAGATTTTCCTTAAATGAGGTTGAAACAGTGTTTGTGCTTCCCCAAGGAACTGTGTCATTCAATCAACCTGTGTTATACAATACACCAAAGTGAAAGAGAGCTTGCATCACTCTAGTGAATCAAGAATAGTATAAATTCATTGCTTCAGCAAAAACTCAGTTTAGCGTGGAAACAAGGCAGAAATGAAGCAACACAGCTACACAGAAAAGTGAAAATGAAGAACCCACCAGGAACTGATACTAATAAAGTTCTGACACTTTACAGACATTAAAAACAGTGGTAGTTCAGCTGTCACTGAAATTAAAAAGAAATAGAGGAAGACCAAATACCTCCAGGACCTCCTGGAGATGCCTTTGTATTTGGAGATGCTTTTGTATTTGCAACATTTCCATCCTAAGTTTTCAGTGAATAGTTGCTAAACATTTTCACATCCTTCGGTGAAAGGGATAGGCTGCATGTTTTCTGCTGAGATAGACTGAATTCTTAAGCAATGTGCAAAAAATCTCAAAAAAGTTCTGACAAATTCTTCCGTCTTAAATGTGTCATTTTAGGGCAAGCGGACAGACTGAAAATGACAATCCTACAAAAGAGAGCAGCCTCAGCCCTGCTCTCCCCTTTTGAAAAACATCAGCGCTGGAGCAACATGTTACTTTTAGCATCTCAGGCTCCATTTTTTGTTAACTGCCTTCTGAAATGTAACTCTTATTGAGAAAGATTATTGATTATTTGTGTTAGAAATGAAATACATTTAAAGGATTAGATACAGCAATGCTTCTAATTGCTTATTGTGCAAGAATGAGTAAAACAGAAAATTCTGGAATAACTGAAGCACCTGACTTGGCAGTATTCTGTAATGAGAGGTACAGTAGCAATCTTTTGGAAATCTACTTTTCAAAATAAAATAATGTCTATCATTTTCTTATTGATGCATTCTCATATTGATAGTGACAAAGACTCCAGTATGCCACTGGCCTTCCTATATCAGAGAGCACTGTTTCAACATGCACTTTTGATCTTTGTGGCCTTTGTCATCTATCTGAAAATTCATCCAAGTCCAGTTAGTTAGAAGACAACAGAATTTGTATGGTTTCCTTCTGACCACAAGTTTTGCTTCAGAACATGTGCTGAGTGTTGAGTTATTGCAGCAAGAAGTTACCCAGGCATATTCTCTCATTAGCATGATTTCTTTCATTATGCGAGTTAGAAGAGGTATGAAAATGTGATGAAGAGACTGATCATTTTTCACTTATTTTAATCTCATTTTCTATAGGAAGTCTGTGAACAGGAAGCTCTTAAGGTGAGCTACAGGAAGCAGAAGCATGGGAAGAAAGAAAGGAGAGAAGAAATTAAAAGCTCCATCCTCTTGTTATGTCTGGCCTACCAAACTGGGATGCCACCTGAGTGAAAAGAACGGGACAAACACTGCAAAGAAGTGTTTTCTACAAATAAGCACTGTGATACCTGTTTAAGACTGAGGACAGTTTCTGCAGTCATCTGAGCACTTGGCTAAGGTTCATGTTTACAAAATATGTTATTTAGAAATAGGCAGAAAAAATGTAACTATCTAGATTGAGATAGAAATTGCTTTTTTATAGTACTGAAGCCCACAGTATATTCCAGTATATTTTATCCTGAAATTTCAAACATACTTACAACTGGCTATTATGCTTAGTTTCTATCAGTTGAATAATTTCCTTGACTTCAAAAAGGTTACTTGCTTAAGAAGTGAGAAGTATGGGATTAACCATTTGACAGATTTTACTAGTTTTGACATTATACTTTTAAATCAACAGGTTTTATTTTTCTATTTATTCTTTACAGTGATATATAAGCAATAATGCTTTAAAAATCTAAATATATATTATAAATAAAATCATAACATTTTCTTCTCTATGACCTTTTTTAAGAACACAGCTTGAAACATTTTCCAGGAAATTTGTGACACAGGAAAATTACCTCCTATAAGTATGTTGGTTTTTCAGATGGATTAAGGTAACACAACAACTTTCAGTAAATCTAAGATTTTACAAGAATTCTCTGAGTCAAATCATCACCTTAGGTTCCACAGCATTTTATAAGGTGTAAGCACACTATCCATCAAAACCACTATGCATATCTGGGAGATGCACCATGTTTTACTTGTTTGAATGCTGATATTGTCAAGATTAGGCTGACAACAAAATCTGAATTCTGTGGTGATTACCTCTGTTGTGCAATGAGGAACATCCTGCCCTTGCACTACATGGGGAGTGAACACACTTGGTGGGACATGGGGTGAAGGAAATAGCTGAACACAAGCCGGAGGCTGAAACAGGTGCTCTGCTGTTGATGATGACACGTCTGGATGAGATGAGCCTTGAATCAAGGGAGCTGGAAACAGCTTGTCAGGTATAATGACAGGAGAATAACTCTACAGGGTAAAAGAAGTATAGAGAGAGGACCTACTTTAGAAAGAAAAAAGGTGTTTCACCATCCAGAAGTATTGCAGCAAAAGGACAGAAAAGACAGATTTATACATCATGCCTCAAGAAGGGTGTTATTTTTCTAGACCCCAAGCTTGCCTGTAGGGAAGCTGGATCCTGTTTATAAGCAGAAACCTCCATTTTTACACAAATGACATTCTGCAATGTGACCCTGTTTCCCCTTCCTCTCCACAGATGATAATAAAAATGAGAATGACAGGAAAGGTTTGTGTGCTAAGAAGCTTGAGCTGATCTAATGAAAGCCTTACAAGACTGACATAAGCAATAAATCTATTAGAACAGCACAAAAACCAAAACAGCCAGTGAAACAATTGTACTAAATGATTAGGTTTCTTTGGGCAGTGTATAAAAAAGAAATACTTAGACTGACTTCTGTTAGTGGCATAGATATGGGAAAGGGAAATATTTTGATGACTATAAAGAGAGTACGTTTGTAGCACCTATGAAAGAAGGAGCTTTTCATCGCATCTAGGTAGCAGCTGAATCCAAGTCTCTAACACATTACTGGAAATATGCTTGATAAGCAGTGAAATCTGGTAGTGACCCATTTATCTAGATAGTTAAGTCTTCACTGAAGCCATTCAATAGGACAGAATATGGTGCTGTGTTTTACTGCCAAACCTGAACAAGCAGTAACTTCAATACTTGTGAACAAGTCTGGATTTTTGTCATCTGTTTGACTTCTGTCATTTGTACAGTCTTTTCTGTATGTCTTTGCTGATATTTACAACCCTGTATGCTGTTCCCAAATACCCTCCCCCCACTTCCCCACCGCTTTTGGGCTGCTCTGGCCCAATTTCTTCAAATCCTTCTTGCAACAGGAGGCTTCACAAAAGAAGTTGCTTTGCTCAGTGACTCCAAGAGGGTCACATTCCCCAGTGAGAACTGCATGCATTGAAAAAGTGGGTACAAAATGTAAACAGGGAGAGAGTGACAATGTAAAATTTGGAATTGCTGCACAGTGTTTTTTTCAACTGAAAAGCAAAAAAATCTGTGTGGGAGAGGTCCCTTGAGAGTTTGCATGTTTCTTGTTTTTCTTAAATGACTCTCATTCCCCATCCTTTTTTTATGTGGACTACACTGCCCCCTATATAAAGAAGCTTATTATCTTTGCTTTAACATTGTAATATTATAGTATGCTTTAGAAGATGCAGCAAGAAAATATTTTCATAATATGTTCCATCACTTACCTAAGAAGGATCTTGCCAGATATTTATTGATTCTTGCTTCAGTTTTATGCTCGCTGTTCTGTCCTGCTACCTTTTATTCAAAACATCTTATGTCCCTTTTCCATATCCATATTCATCTGTCTTCCCTGTCCCATTATATTAGAATATGTGTGTGCATCAGTTAAAGTTGTAAATGGTTTATGTGCTTATGGCTGAAGGCATTCTAGGATGTTGCTCATATATACAACATTGAAAGTAGTTCACAAACAATGATAATAGTATACACAGAGGTATATATTTCAGTGGGAATGCAGGCAAGCAGAGAGACATATATACACATAGCAGAGACAAAATCAAGACATTAAACATTATGTCTTTTTCAAAAAACAGCTACAAAGGCTTCTCTGCTGCTAGAAGGGGAAAGAAGGGCTGAGCTGAGGTTCCCCTGCCGCTTCCCTGTGCTTGCTGAGCTGCTCTGGGGACGCTACTGGGATAGGGAGCAATGCAGCCCCTGAGGCTCTCTCCTTCCCTACAGCTGTGCTCTACTGGCAGCCTATGGTGGTGCAAGCTGCCTGCATAGCACACGCCCTGTGTACAAACACACAGTTACCACTGCAGATTTACAACTGAGAAGGCACTTTGTGCAAATGTCGGAGCATCTGAAGAGAAATTATTTTCTGGGTGTGCTAGCAATATGCAGCTTCAAAAAAAAAAAAAGCCTAAAACAATACAGTGACAGTGACTAAACTAGAAGATGAAAACACTGTCAGAAGTGTTTTCTTGGACACCCACCCCCCCCCCCCCCCCCCCCCCGTGTCTAATTGAGTCTAAAGGTCTGGTGTTCATGTCCTTTCATTAGTCAATCTGCAGCAATATGTCCTGCACTTTAAAGATCACTCATTTGCCTAGGTCACAAGAAGTCTGGAATTTCTCTGTTTATTACAATATGACAACCTAGAAAAGAAACACATTTGCATATTCTGTTCAGAACCATTTAAATATATATAAGATAGAAGGGTACTTGTTGATTTTTTAGAAAGAGTATTGTAAATCCTTATTCCATAAAAATATATTTAGCAGATTCATAAATAATGCTTGAAAAATCTTAGCCTGTCTCAATAACAATTATTCATCTCTCATTCCTTTACACAACAACCATTACCACAAATAAGCAAATAAATGAGTGATATGACCTTCAGGTGAATGCCAAGTTCTCAGTTGTCAGGTTTTCTAGGAAATAGTGCACCTTTCTTACACACCAAGATATAACACTGCTTCTATTAGTACTGATACTAATATATCCTGAACAATTTACTATCTATATTAAAAGATGTTATCATTCTTACTTATATTAATACTAATATGCTGCTTCTTCAAAGCAAATATGGACTTTCCTAACTTAACTGATAGCAAAGTGCACTGGATTGGTTAAGTGGTATTAAACTTCCAAGGTTCACATTTAAACTTTGGGCCATCAGAGGTTCACAGCCTACAGTCTGAAAATCATTGCATCACTTAGCTTAATTATATTTTCTCTCACAAAAGTGTTCTAAACCATGCATGATTTCTACGGTTGGGTGGTACTGAATATGAAGATGTAAGGTTTACTGCAGTTGGGATTAAATAGCTCCAAGGAGGCCCATCAAGATTTGTAGAAACCATGAACTTAGTAGCTTTTCTTACTTGGAAATGTTGGGGATAGTTGATGCATAATACCACATGCTATGTGGCTTGATATGCCAGTTGTCCGGTATCTAAAATGCCATTTTCATAACTGTCTTGGCTAGCTGGTAATATTGCTTCTTGGGAAGTAATCTCTGAACAGACACAGGTATGCGTAAAAAGGAACACTGCCAAAACATCTGCTATTCACATTATTCAAATACTCTTTCTCCCAAGTACATTATCTTTCATTAGAGAAATCATCCCCTTTGCATTCACATGGTCAGTGCATCTGTCTCACTCTATTTCTGGCTCATTGAGAAAAAACATCTTGGTGCCTTGCCAAATAAAGAAAAAAAAAAGGAAAAAAATTAGGCAAAAAGATTAATGAAACCACGAAAATAAATCCCTGTTGGCATTAGAAGTACAAGGATATTCACTTTTATAACAGTTCACTGTGTTTTCTGGCATAGGGTATGAGGTTTGAAATGGAAAGAATGGCTTTTTCTGAAAGTGAACATTATTTGTGTAAGTTTTTTTTTTTTAAAGACTGAGAGTCCAGAAAGCACAGACACAACATGGGGGTGTAATCAGCTGCAATACTGAATCTTACAAAGTGTAGACTTTTAATTTACACTGAATTTGTTCAATGGATCCACCTGCAGGCCATACCAATAAGTGCAAATATACACCAGCACTGAGGCTTTAGATCATGACACTAAAGCAGAACTGAAATCAACCTGCCTCTCAGGTAGATTTCCTAAATACTGTGAGAAAAATAACTGGACCACTCAATTGCAAATGCCGAAAAGCAGATAATAATATGTCCTTTTTTACAGATTGAGATTGGAACCTCTTCACAGCAGGGTCTTCTTGCAAGTCCATGTTTGTGTGATGTTTAATGTAATGCCTGCCCTGACTCAGGCAAACCTTCTGGGCTGTAATGTAAGTAATAGTAGCAACACTTAAAATTCTCCTCTTTCTCTGTTTGGAAAGTATTATTATGGAATCACAAATGAGAAAATTAGGAAAAGGTATTGATTGAAGTTGTCATGTCTTCCCTAAACCATTTGGATGTCCTCAGCAGCATTCCCAAGGCATATGCCAAGTTAAATATACAGAAGCACATTAGGAAATCCACATGATGGTGCTTGAACGGACTCATTGGCAATTAACTTAGAGCTGTACTTGCTCTTCATGGAATCTACAACATTAGCTCCAGAAATCAGTGAATATTTTGCAAACCAGACTGAATAACATTATGGGGTCACATTTTAATGCCTGACTCTAATTTTCAGTGGGAAGAATTTCCTTCTGCACATTTTGCAGCACCCCAGTATTTGCACTAAAGCATCCTTTGCCTTCACGTGAGATGAAGCTCGATGCTGTAAGAGCTTCATGCATTCAGCTGTTATTTTGGCAGACTACAATACACAGATGAGAGAAGGAAACCAGTGGCTATCAGTTCATAGCTTAGCAAAACCTGACTTGAGATTTCATTTGCTATAACCAGAAAAATTTTTAGCCTAACCGTGACAGCTATCCCTGGCAGGTAGGAATGGCCATCTCTCTTCAAATATGGGCAGCTGAGGCTTATCCAGGAAAGGCCACAAGGAGTCTTAATTACAATGACATGTTCAGTCCCAGGTGCCCCGAAAAGGGACATGGTTTTACCCTTCTTAACCTATTCTAAATATAAAGTTTGAGGAGGCATCTTTTCAGTTTCCAAGTTCTTGAAAGCAAATCTAAGCTGCATGTTTATAAACCTGTTATTTCACCTTTTTCTAGCATCTCTGTAACTGATTTATTACATTTTCCCTTATTTTTTCACGAGGGAAACGTACTAATCTTCCCCTTGCCTCTTTTCCTCAAGGAAAAGGCTCCACTTATTCATTAATTTGATAAATAAATGAATTTCCTGCGCCAAGAAATTAGTCTTACAAACATACTACAGACATTTCTATACAATCACAAGGCTGCAAAACCAACCAACTAGAGAAAAATAATTTTGCATCATCAAATATTGATTAAGTTAATGAAAATTTTGACAAACAGCCATATGATGGAATAAGATTAACTGCCATGTGTGTTTTTACTAGATATTTTTCCTTTGTAATTAAAAATGACTTTATATGTCAAAGAAAATTATATGAAGAAATGAAGTGGAATTAAGTTAATTTTATATTACAGTTGAAAATGCAAATGATACTCTTTTGATATAAATGATAGTCTTTTTCCAGGGCCACCCTTGGTAATTCAGAAGCAAAATTAAGTTAGAATTTTACAGGGAATTCTCATAGACCAATTATTAGTATTATTTATTAAGACAGTAGCTGTAGTGCTAGACAAAAATTGAGTCTCTTCTGTGCTTCCAAAAATCTTTCTTATATTCTATATACGTGCTCAGTTCAAGAGGATTTTAGAAACATCCAAAACAAATGGGCACAAAACTGCACAGACAGCATTAATAAGAACGATATTGTAATAATGAGAACTGTGCTTAAACTAAATTTCTTTTTCCTGTTTTCTCAAGAGTTGCCACTCTTGCAAGAAACTATGAGGAATTACACACTGAATAAAAAGATAAATTCATAGTGTAAAATTCCAGCAAAGAAAAAGACTAGGTCCTAACAGTTAGTAGGCAATTATCTACCAGGTACATTGGCAAATCAAGGAGCTTAGAGCAGCTAAGGGAAAGTGGAGAAATGCACTTTTGCATGGTCTAGTTTCAGGCATATTCCCATGGGAAGTCGTGGCCTTCTAAAACATTTTCTAATACTTGTTTTGCAACATATGGTTTGTGAGCATTCAGAAGAAAACAGTATGACCTGTAAATAAATGTCATTTTTAAGAAGGACCATGTGTGCAATTAGGAGATTCCCAAAAGAGCTAAGTGGGGTTTAAAAGCTATTCCAATGCCTTTGGGCTAGAAACCTTGGCACAGATTGAACCAGAAAAAGATAATCTTGATTAACAGTGCCTCAGAGGCAGAGAGAGAAAGTGCTGCTGATGCTCAGCAGCGCTGCTGCAAGGCCTACTGGCCAAAGCCCAACAGGAGAGTAAGCTACACTCATTTTTCAGGTGTGACAAGTATTTCTTCCTAAAACAGTCTTTTGGGATTATGTATAAAGACTTTAGCCCTTGCTGCCCTCAGTAGGGCTCCTAGTGCCATTGGCAGAATACTCTGGGGACTGCATGGTCTAGAAAAAACTCCGTAACAACTACTGGAGTTTAAGAAACTTCTGGTACCTGTGCAGTGCCCCCCATCATTCCCACCTCCAAAGCACAGTATCATTACCTGCACTATTGGACGATTAAAAAGAGGGGAGGAGAAAGAACATTTACAGTCATTCTCAATAGAAATACGATGATACTATCTAGAGAACAATAAAACACTTTATAACTTATTCTAATCCAATGTAAAATTGATGTTATTCATTGATTTAGACTTTTTTATTACAAGTCAGAAAATAGTCCAAATATTGTAACTACTTGTTTCTATTCAACATAGGCTCTTACTTCTTTGCTGTAAGATTCAAATACCTCCCAGGAGTGCTTACCCACCTATGACTAACCTTTTTTCATCTTATTCCCAAAGGGAAAGAAAAAAAATCTGGATTCAGTCCAGAGCTGAGTTTCACTGTTTTACATGATATCTCTGCCTCCTCCCACGGATGGCTCCTCCAGGAAAAGTATCAACCTCAGCCTTCATCAGCTTAGGTCATGTGGTGCTGTTTGCTGTGTAGTGTCCCCCTTCCTCTCATGTAACTCATCTAATCTGTTTTTCAGAGTGAATTTACGGCCCATGGGAACAATTCTGCAAACTATTTATCCTGACAGTGGTTTCAGCACACCTGAACTAGAACCTGTAACAAACATCTTTTCAGCTGAAAGAACATTTCAGTCTCCATTTCTATTCCTTTTTTTGCCCTGTGCAGTGAAATTGCCATATGACTAGCAATTACTCCTTATACCTGATAATTTCTGTGATGGCTATTTGCCCACTGAAACTAGATTAATTCACTTATTTACAAAGTGTATCAAAGAGGCATCAGTATTCTGAAAAATCCTAGTCAACACTGACTCAGGCTAGCACTGAATCAGTGGCCAGACATGACAGCTCCATATTCACTGCAATGAACTTATTTTTGAGTATTATTATACCCCTCTTTTTGAATGTCTTCACGTATCTCAGTGAATACTTATATCCACGAAAATGACATTCAAGCTTTCAAAAAGGCTTATTTTACTCCAAAAGAGACTTTGTGAACACGTCACTGGAGATACACATTTCTTCTGATTCCCTGATTCAGTTATCAAATTTACCCAAGTGAGAGCTGAAATAAATGCTTTTGCCTTTTCCTCTAAGAGCCAGTCAGGAGATGACAGATTGTACTCACAATTTGAATTATTTGTGAGTGCAATTTTATAAAGACTGCTGTTGTATGGGCAGTTACCGGCTTGATTTTGAAAAGAATCCTCTTTTTTGAAAAGAATCAGAATAGCACTTCAGCATATGTCTGATTTGAAAGCTATTCTCCTCTCTCCTTAATTCAGTCAGGTTTAAGCATATGACTCTAGTTAGCTCTTGCTGAAATGTTTTCTTCATCTTCTTTAAAGAAATATTTACAAATCCAAAACCTACTTATTGTTCTTCTAGAGTATGTTGAAATCTTACTTTTTATTACTTCATTATTAAATGAATCAAGTATTGCCATGGCATTACATTGGAAATACTAGGAACCCTCCTCAACTTTAGATAAAGGTAAGAAGCAATCACCACGTAGGCTTCCACGTAGTCAAGTTTAAAACAAAATCCCCAAATTCTCAATGAATTTTCCAAAAGTGGTTTTCTTCATTTCCCCAGCAATATGGTGTTGACTTTTTTATAATCCAGACAGGAATTATGCTCTAGATGAATTTGGCCAGTCGGTATTGAATAAACTTTTTTATACTTTCTACAGCACTTCATTATCAGCATTATCTAGGCAAAGAACTACCATTTCTGTTTCATCTTGCAGCTTCAGTGCATAAAGCCATTCCCCTAACACCATCTCATACACCCACATAGTACTCCCTGAAAGCTCATCTCCTACCTTCTTGCAGCTGCTGCCCTTATCACTGAGTCACTGACAAATTGTATCACGGTAAATTGAGTTTTTATCACATTTAATTTAATTCTGGAGTAATTTCTTTTAAAGCAAACATCTCTCACTTCTTGATAAAGTATGCCTTCTGCAGAGCAGAACTTCTATACTGAAGCACAAATTGAATGTATCAGAGAGCACTGGATTTCTTCAGAATACCACATTTAAAGCACATAGCACAATGTTACTTTTACTCTAGCAAAATTTCACACTCTGCATTATAATAATTGCCATTTTTATATGAAGTAAACCATTAGGCACATACAGATTAAAGTCATTTTAAGCCTTCCCCAGGAAAAAGATTTGTTTTGGTCTACAGGTGGTGATAGTATTTTTCCTAAACTGGACTAGTACTAGTTCTATACTAGTACTATGGTCTTGTAAATGCTGCACAGCTTTCCTTCTGATTTGCTCTATTTACTATCTCCAGGTGAAGAACAAATGTGTCAGCTCTATCTGTCTCAATTACTGCCTTTTTGAGGGTAGCAGATAAGATTTATTAGGCCCATGACATTACTACAAGTAGACGAGAAAAAAAAATAATTCTCTCATTATGGTATATCAGGAATACATACACACTTTATTCAGGTGCAAAATAGCAAGAAATATGTATTGTTCTGAACAGAAACCTATTCTTCAGCAAAATATTATAAAACTGCTCAATGCCTTTATTTTCCTTTGATAATTACAAAGTCTTAACCCTTAAGCAGACCCCCACTCCTTTTCAGTGGATTAAAATGGTTTTAGAAGAAAGATGTCATTTGGAAAATAGCTACAGTTGAGTGGTTCTTAGTATGGAAAAAATGTCAGTGATCATCTTGAGTCAAATAGAAATGCAGGAAGATGGGTGTATGAATGCAAGGCATTCATCTGCTTGGATGGCAAGGTGAAAGAGCACCTTCTTATGCCTTAGGTGAGGCATCATGGCTTAGAACATGCGTGAGGGTTTACAGAGTATGCATAACTGATAGGATTGTCCTGGAAACTGGGATCCTGGTTTGCAAAATTTGGGATTACTCCAAACAAACTTCTAACACTGGAGGAGGGTGGAGAGAACCACGTATGTGAAAAAAGGATACTGCTACCACACAGTTAGGAGCCCTCCTGAACTTGGACTAATGGTGTTCAAACCCCCAACACAAAATATTCCAAGTAACTGAATCTGCTTATGAACAAATTTTTGTAGATATATTTTTCCATACAGACAAGGATCACAGAGGCTTTTTCTCAGAACTAAAATTTCACTTCTGAGGAAAAGACAACTTCCATTGAAAAAACATGCAAAAAAATTTCAGTGAGGTCACACAACTACAGCTGGATATTACATTTGATCTAAAGGTAAGGTCATGAGGCTTTGAGAGGAACCCAAGCTGACAAAAACATGATTTAAAAACAGAATCACAAAATAATTGAGGTTGGTGATGACCTCTGGAGATCCCCTACACCAGCTGCTCAAGCAGGAACAGCACCACACCAGGGTGGTGTCCAGTTGGGTTTTGAATATGTCCACCGATCAAGACACTGCAACCTCTCCAGGCCAACCCATTCCAAAACTGCTCAGAGCTCCCACTGTCCTCAGTTATATGATGCATTAGAAAACAGAATTATAAAAACAAAGAGGGCATTTATAACATGAAGAAGACTAATTGAACTTATTGTGATCAGCAAACTGAGAAAACTTAGTATGGAAATGATAGAGAGAGTACATACATACCATCAAGTTATTGTTTTGACAAAGTGACTCTTCTCTCCACAGGGACATTTTGTATATTTATGTAATCAGAGAACAGCCTGCCTGGGACTTGTTGTAGAAAACAGAGGCTTTCGTACACTGGGAAGGAAATCGGACTTTTCTCTCACTGAATGCAATTATGCAGCAATGAAATAAACATGACTATTTTTAAAGCAAGTGACATGATATAACATAAAATGTGTAGTCTGTACCTTTGCCTATTCCCCAACACACAATCCCCGCACAAGTCAGATCGTTCCCATTATGTCAGCACTCTGGAAGCAGTGGTAGTAAGATAGGGACAGGTGACTGTACTTTATTTCTGATAATCTCTACTAGCTCCTAAATTACTGTCTCAGTGTGCTAAGGAAAATTATATATTTGACATTACTGAGTTTCGTGACAGGTCACTACAGAATTTATTACCCACACATTCAGTATTTACTGGTGGAGACACCTTTACTTCTCTTTGCCAAGTCCATTAACGTGAAGGGTTAGCGTCCTGATACATTGCAATGATACTACATGAGTTTTAAAAGTTAAATTAAGTGTTACAGTACATTACATCAGCTGAAATGATATGTCCTGCTTATGTCTTAAAAAATGACTTGTTTTGTGAAGTATGGCTCTGCTGAGAAGTTACTTTATAAAACTGGTATCAGGTTTCTACATGACATTGTGGTGACTGACTTGCATCATATTTGCTGAATTTATAGATAATTTCTTTTCCCTCAACTTCCACCTTCACTTTAACTGACAGACAAGAAAATTTTTCTTGAAAGCTGAGACTCAGGCAGAGATCCACCCAGCCCTCACACCACCATCACCACCACCCCACAGCTCATCTGCCAGCTGAGCAAGCCCTTGCTGCATTTTCACAGCTGCAGCTGGGAATAACGCGGGGCTGAACAAGAGCAATTTAACAGGAATTTAGAAACATATTTGTAAACATTAACTATAGCCTAGTGAGGCTATATCTCTAGTCTTCCTTTGTAATCAACCAAGTCCCCTAATAACCCTCACAGCATGATTCAGTAAAGGCTTCTGCTCTGACTCACAACTTCATAGAAGACTACTCCTCCTCTCTGGTCAATGAGGAAGCTGGAGGTAATTTGACAAAGTTGCTTTTGTAACTGTGCTACCTAGTGACCACTTCTGTTGGTAATGCCCAAGTCAGAAAATAGCATCCATCGGAAACTTGCACACAATCACAGCTTTTGAATATGCACATGAGAATCTTTTATTAAAAGTTGTTAATTAGAATGCTTCTACAGATTAAGGTCATACACTAGTTCAGCTAGTGAGTGTAGCAGTATATCAATAGCAGGATTACATTCAGATTTATTTCTGATCACATGATAAATTGGATCAGTATTTTCAGCAGTAAAATGATAGCTCTGCCAGAGTTTCCTCTCTGCCACAACTCAAAAATGGATCACAGCCTAACAATACAATTCTCTAAAAAGGTACAGTTTAACATTTACACGCCATTTAAAAATTGTCGGAAATCCACTTTATTAATGATGTCTTCCTCAGATCTCACTAATATCTGTGTAAATCAATGCAACTCAGCTGAATTCAAAGGGTTAAATCAGTGTCAAACCAATATAGCAGTGAGCCAAAAAGCCCTCGCAACCACCACAGCTTCACTTCTGTTTTGACAGCCTACCACAGACATGTTCACATATTAATACTGTAAATAAATACTTGACCTTGTCAAGTCCTACAACTAAATGAAGTCTAGACTATACATTAATTGATGTATACAACCGATTTTCTACACAAGCTTTTGCATTTCTTTTGCATAGAGGATGTGAGATTGTAACTGATTAAACAATAATCTAACAACAGAACAAGGCTTGACAGGTCCGATTGAATTTAGAGAATCCAATGGGCTGTGGATGGATTTTTTTAAAGCCTACTGAAACCCATGAGCTGAATGTCAAATTAACACACCTTTAATTTAATTTCTGACCTGGAAAAACCACAGAAAGAAGGAGAGCACCAGTAAATGAATATTTTTGTTGTTGTTGTTGCATTTTTATACTTTTGAGGTTTTTAATAAGGTTGGTAATTTAATACTTTTTTTTATACAGTTGGGTTTTTATATGGTTGGTTTTTTAATGGTTCAATTTAGGTACAGTTGGGTTTTATATATTTTTAAACACTGTTTTATAGGGTTGATTTTTTATACATCGGGTTTTTATATGGCTTGTTTTTTAGGCTTTGGATTTTTTTCTACAGTTGGTATTTTATATTCTGGTTTTGTGTATGGTTTTTTATACTGTTTTATACAGTTGTTTTTTATACCGTTTGTTCTTTTTATGGTGGGGTTGAATATTGTTAGGCTTTTATACTTTTTTATTTTGTTTATTTTAAAACTTTTGTTTATTATACAATTTTTTCTACACTTATATGGTTGGTTTTAATTTGGTGGGGTATTTTATACAGTTGTTTTTTCTAAAAGTTCTTTTTTTTTTACACTGTTTTTTATTACAGTTGGTCTTTTGGTATGGTTGGTTTTAATATGCTTGCATTTAAACATTTTCTTTATTATATTTTGGCTCTTAAATATAGTTGGGCTTTTATACTTTGATTGTTTAATACAGTTAGGTTTTATACTGTTTGTTTTTATACAGTTGCTTTTTAATATGGTAGGCTTTTCGGACAGTTTTTCAGATTTTTTAATATCATTTTTCCTACTCTAGTTTTTTCTACTTTTTTTTAATATGATTGTGTTCTTATATGGTTGGTTTGCATGTGGTTGGTTTTTAGACAGTTATCTTAGATGCATGTTTTTTTGACAGTTAGTGTTTGAGGCTTGGTTTTTTTATACTTTTTAATACAGTTGTTTTTTACATGGTTGTTTTTTATATGTTTTTAATATGGTTGCTATTTGGTATGGTTAGTTTTTTAGATGGCTGGCTTGTTATACTTTGGTTGTTTAATACGGTTGGGGTTTTATGCCTTGGTTTTGTAACACAGTTTTTATACTGTTGGATTTTCACATCGTTTGTTTTTATACGGTTGGGTTTTTATACGGTTGGTCTTTATACAACGGGGTTTTTACCTGGTTGGAATTTATATAACTTCTTTTTAAAACGCTGGTTTACATTACAGTTGGGGGTTTTTTTATGGTTGGATTTTATCCATATCAACTGGTTGATTTTCAGTGCCGCAGGTTTTTAATGTGGTTGGTTTTAGTGCGGTTAATTTTGATATGGTTGGTCATTTCTACAGTTGGGTTTTTTTACTTTTTCTTTATATTTCTGCTTTTTCTATGATTGGTTTTTCATATGGTTCGGTTTTTTTATATGGTTTGGGTTTTTATATATTTATATATATATTTTGGATGTTTAATATGGTTGGTATATATACTGTTGGTTTTAATACTTTTTTTAAAAATAAAGTTGGTCTTTATACAGACCATTTTTAATGCAATTGGGGTTTTAGATTGTTGGGTTTAATATAGTTAATTAATTTTTTTTTTTTTTTTAGAAGGTTGGGTTTTTTGGACCATTGGGGTTTTATACTGTGCATTTTAATATGGTTGCTTTTTAAACAGCTGGTTTTTTTAACAAGGTTGGGTTTTTAGATGGTTGAGGTTTTTGACAGTTTTTTGGGTTTTTAGACAGTTTACTTGGGGTTTTTTTACTTTTTTAAATATATACAGCTGGGCTTTTTTCTACTCTTTTTTAATACAATTGTGTTTTTATCATTTTGGTCTTAATATGGTTGTTTTTTCATAACTTTTTTTTTAGTATGGTTGAAGCTTCAATTACAGCAACAACAGCCAAAAGAGCTCATTTCTATACAGTGTACATTCTGATAGCAAACAGCATAAGCTCCTCTAAAAACTTTTTCCCTCATTATTTAGAAAGATAAAAATGAATTAATTAGGTAACATAACAGCTATGTTTATCTGCTGGAATAAAGTAATTTCCATAATATAGGCATTTCATATATTAAACAAATGTATACGCACATACAGAGACACGTCCAAACTAACATGTATTACAAAAGTCTGTGCTATTATTGAGAACACAGCAACTGGAAAAACATCAGTACTATTGACAGTGACATTATTAAATTCTTTCAATGTCAGTGCTATAGTGAGAGACCAGCCCTGTGCAATCCTACTACGGTAGGCACCTCTTTTCCTTCTTTCTGCCTTTGGAGAGGGACTGAGGGGTACCTGGTACATAACTAACACACTACTCGTGCTCAGAAATATGCAGTCTCCTCTAATCTTGAAAGTACATTTTGACCCACCTAGTATGGATGGGTATTTTAGGGCCAAACTCAGGCTGCTTAAAGCTAGTCAGTGTTTCAGCCTTCAAGACTTAATGAGAAACTTAATGAGATTACTCTGACCTTTCCATTTAATCTTTTTTTCTTTTTCTTCAAGCTCACATGCATACTCAAATTTTCTTGTCAAAATCACAGAGTACCTTCTAATTAAAACTTGGGATAATATAGGGATCAATTCATTTGGAATCAAAGAGCAACGTTACATTTGCAGTAGAGCTTATTAAATAATTTAAATGGAAAAAAAATCATGCATTCTGGTCATGGGAAGTGAGAAGAGCAATGATTTTTAAAATGTAGATTTTTGATTACTGAATTAAATGATGTAGAACAGCAAAATTGTCATGTTTAAAGAACAGGAAACTTTGTTTTAAAATACAATCCTCATTTTAAATTGTTATTTGCACATCTGAGACCCATGGAAAGCTGTTGCTATACACCTAATTAATGAGCCATATATATTTGAACATCTGTATTTCACTCTTCATTTATTTTCTTGCTCATCCACTTGGAGAAAAAACACTCGAAAACATTTAAATGAATACCCGGTCAGTAGATAAAATAGCAGTTGTCTGGTAAAGGATCACTTATTATATGTATGGTTTGCAGCTGAATGACCTTCTGACAACACCTACTTTCTCTCTTCTACACCATCAGCTCATAAATACAATATGTTGTATATTCTAAGGTATGTAAAATTCAATTCAACTGCCTCAGAGTGGAACGCCATTGACTTTGTTCAAATGCTACACTAGGAGATGCTATGGATAAACTGATAAACTAAATATTGGTCATGGCTGACTACTGCAAACTATACATTGGGTGAAACAACTTAGCATTCATTGCCTTCATTGCTATTAAATAGGAGATATCAGCAGGCTCTTCCTGCCACTCTGTCTTCTCTACCATTCTAGACCACAGACTCTTTAAGAAAGAGATGTAGGATTTAACTATAATGCACATAGCAGCTTTTGGGTTCGTTTTTTTTCTGTTTTCCCCTTTGAGTGCAGTTACTGCACCTTTTTGCATAGACATCAGTTTGCAGTCTGGGTGGAGACAGATCCTGACACTGGCAGCTTAACAGTCACATTGCCATCCTCAGCAGGAGCCTCTTACTGACCTGCCTCATTGACATTTAAAATGTTATAACCAAGGGATAAATGTTTGGCAAATATCTCCCAGAAGTATTAGAAATGTTTACAGATAATGAAATAAAATTAGCTATCATGACAGTATCAAGCAGGAGGAGATCAAAGAGGTTTTACTGATATTAAACAGAACTTTAATACTCATAGTTCCCCAAATAAAAATGCATGAAGAGAGAACAAACTTAACAAACAAAATGAGTCACATTTTACAAGCATATAATCCTGAACTCTATGTTTAACAGTGTGTATGACAGTCTATCATAAACTCAATGCCATACATGAATGTACTTAAGGACCATTGAAATAAACATCAAAACATGCTATTTCAGTTTGACTTGGTTAAATTTTCATACTTACTAAATGCAGTAGGCACATGCATATTTTACACGTTTCAGTGAAAGCCTGACATCTCTCATTTAATTTCTTCTAAGCCTACAGTAATGAAATGAGTCTACTGCCAGAATTTTTCAGTCAGTGCATGACTGAATTGTAATGCCATAAAAGTTTGGAAAATATCTACCAAGAGAATTTACTCAGTTATGTAACAGCTAACAGGAAATGAACACACTAATCAAATGGCTTCCTGCAAGGAGCAATGGAAAGGAGATTATTTTTTCTTTTTGCACTGGAAAATAAAATGTTACCGAGCACTAGAGAGAGGTTTGAATGCCCTGGGCACCAGCTCCAACCATTTTGTATCACCGCATCCCAGGATGTCAGCTGTTTGCTCTAGTTTCCCTGCTGGAGGCATTACAGGTATGTCAACTTAGAGGAGTCCATTTCAATTCTTTTCTACAATCCAAAGAACTCTATCCATTTTGAAATATTTACTCATGCAAATTTATATTGAAAGTTTTAATTTGCTCAATGGATAGATACAAGTTAAAGCAGAATCATGTAATTTTCAGCCCAGATGACGACTCCAAAGAAATACTTGGTACAAAATACAATGTTATATTCCTCTTCCAGCCATGTTACTTCTAAATGTTTTTGTTGCTCAGTGAACACCAGTCAAAAATATGAAAAATAATCATATTTTAAAACTCTCACTATTGACGCTTTCCTAAGCATATGTTCAGGAGACACCAAGGCTTTCATCAAAACACAAGCATCAAGAAACTAAGATTAGGGACACGATTTACCAGGCTGACCTAAACAGGCTTAATCCATCTCAGTTATGTCTGCGCTGCAGTGACATTTTAAATACCTGAGTTAACATACCATTGTTGCTACCCTTCTGCCAATATTGAGTTAACTAGCTTGAAATTAATTAAAAAATATTATCACATTCTAGTCCCCTTATGGGTAATTTAGCTACCTGTCTAAAATGGTTACATGTTTTGAGGTTAAGAGGCCAAAGACTGAGCCTGCAGCAATACAACAGTCCTGCTGCATGTCTGTCTGATCTGAGTATCTTCTGTGGTATGTGTGGAAAAGCATAATTGTTTGACATGTTATAAAAGAACTTTTATGAAATAAATGCTGACTTTATGAAAATGAATGTTTCACAGGAATGTATTAAATCTGTTGATATTTTTCCAGTAAAAAACCCCACAAAAATAATTCTGTTATGGTTGAATTGTTCTGTTTCAGCTTTACAATTCTGATTATAAATTACAAGAGCAATTATATTGCAATAAAGAGTTGCAACAATAAAATTCAAGACAACCACACAATAAGAATTCCTCTAATGGCTATATTCATACTTCTGAAGGGGCTTGTTTTCATTCTCATTTAAAGTGAAACAAAGTTTTGCTCTCTGTCATCCATCAAGTGAAAAGAGAGAGTAAAATGTACAGAGTCTAAGTTATGATCAGGTCAAGAAAGAGTAAGTTTTTACACACAGACAATCTGTTCACTCCCTATTTGTACATAATTTAGTTCCAGTATAGTCAGTTTATATGTTATTAGGCAGTATAGAAGCAGTTCAGTCAGAAATTTACTGTGATACATTAACTGGTGACATTCTTAAGTAATGTCTTCAAATAAACTTGTACAAAACCGTAAGGTATACAGATATGTATTGAGAAGCTATAGCTTCTTATTTCAGTTAAGTCACTTGATCTGTTTGGGTCCAAACCTCTGTCCAGCCCCTCATCAGTTTCAGAGAAAATGTTTTCATTAAAAATATGCATTTTGTCTAACTTATTTACCTAGTACTTGGGTGTTTATTGGAAAGCTTTTTGTTTGTTTGTTTGTTTTTGTTTCCAGGATAATGTTTTTGCTGTAATGTATTTTATTTCAATTAACAAGTAACACTAATATGCAGAAAAGCCACTGTTAGTGAGTACTAATATCTCATACAGGAAAAAGTGAAAGAATAAGTGATTTTGAAAAATTTTGTGTAAACAGGTATTTTGTTAATCATAAAGGTATACTGCCATCAGTAAATGATAGGTCTGTTTTCTTAAGATACCTCTAAATGTATTTCTTAACAAGTTAGGGGAAATATAGTTTGAGAATAATATAACCATCTGCAAAAACAGTAGCTGATTTGTATAAAAATATACATACACACTCAGAAAATTACTCAACTATTTCTCTGCCATATCTTATTTCATAAACTTACAGTAAGTTACAGCAACCAAATTTTCAGTGCAAAGGCTTACAATATGTAATATTTTAAAGAATATTATATATAGCCATTCATGATCAAAATTATATCCTAATTCTGGGAAAATAAGTCATTAGTATTATAATTACATTGTCAGTCACAAAAGTGGCTAATACAGTCACTAAAGGCAACATAGCAGAACTGTACTGGTGCTTAATCAGTTCCCTCGCCCCCCCCAATCAAGATTTTCCATATTGACCTTCAGTGAAGGATTTAGCAGTCATTAAACCACCACATAAAATACGTCATCCCTTCAGACCTTTTGATATGACACCAGATGAACACTGCTTTGGAAAGAGAATGCACTGAATTTTCAGTTTCCAACTCAGCAAAAGAACACCAATTTCTTGGTCTTCCTTGGACTTTATAATCATCTGGGGACTTCTGGCAGACAAAGTGATGGAACAAAAAATGAACCAATTCACAGTAATACAACACGACTCAAAGCTTTGTCACACAGAAATAGACCTGAACTATAACTTCCCCCTCCTTTAATCATATGCTACAACACTGTCTGTGCTACTTGACAGCTAAAAGTACAGGGAAGCAGCTTCCTTCTACCATTGCTTTACATTAAAAAGATGGGCAGGCATCAAAATTACTGTCTCTGTCCCTCAGCCTTTGGCATCAATCTGTTTGTGCACATTGAGATTGATTTTCCCCATAATTTTAGAATGGACACTTGGGTACATTAAGAAAATGAATATGGTCATAAGCATGAAATATTACTCTGATAGCCATTTGCATTCCTGGAGTAAATGTTATCTTGCCACAAGATAGACTCCATTTTTCAGGTTTTTATAATTCAACTGTAATATTCATGGTAGGCTGAACTTGACATACAGATCTCTGCAGAAAAATGTTTTATACGTTTTCATAACCTATAGGAGTTTAAGAAACAAAATAGCAGATGTGTTCTTTGAAGTAGTTTATTTATCACTTAGAAATACTTGTGGTTTGAAATCCCTTGTATTTAGAGGCTTGAGAAAAAAGCCAGCATAAGAACAGCAGAGTTTATTCTACTGCCCTTGCAAAGCTCAAGTGCAGCTGTTGAATTACAAAGGAAGAAGGAAATCCTGGCCCATTAAGTAAATGCCAAAACTCTCACAAGACCTGTTTGCAAGTGGTTCGAGTTATTACCAAGTACTGTAGCCTTGTCTGTTCATTTGTGTATCTCTTGCAAAGGGGCTCTATGCCACACCAAGTCATGTTTTGTATTACACGCTGTTTTCCATAGAAATATCAAAAAGTATAAACTATTCTACTTTCCTGAAGTTCTCATTGGAGAAAAACAGCTTTTCAGAACAACAACAAAAAGGAACAAAATTTTGTCTTACAATATTCATTTTAAATGCAAGTGAATACTTTTAAGAGAAATTTTATCCTCTCAGCTCTGTTCTTCATGAAATGAAACAGTCCACAAATTTTTCATCTGCCTTGATTTTCAATCACGTATCTTAGTCACGTTTGTCCTTTAAAAGGATAGTCAGGTGTCTAATTCATTCCCAGTCCATAGCAATCCATCTCAAATAGTTGTTTGGAGAGTTGTGAAAGTATGGCTTAGAAAACCAAAAACCTAACATGAAAATCCTCATGGGAGGCTGAAGAAACAAAGAAGATTTAAGTATTAATACACACTGCTTCATTTCAGTCCCATTCTGTCATATCAGTTGTTTCCATAAATATAGGAAAATCATCCAGCTGTAAACTAGCATAGCAAATCGACTTTCTAGGCATTGCTCAACTGCACACATAGCTGCATATGATCACCTGTGTGAGTGCACACCAAATCTGACCATTGCTCTAAAGCAAACAAGCAACACCAACATATTGCTGTAGGAAATGTTCTTCTGCCATGCGCTGGGGGAGCATGAATGATAGCAGATAGATAGACAACAAAGATTTTGAAAAAGAAAATTTTTTGTAGAGGTTCTGTAAAAGTTCTTACAATCTTTACAGGTTTTACAGTTCTCACTGAGTTTATTGTACAACAAAGCAATTCTGAAACAAAACAATCTCAGCTATCAGGTAAGGAAATAGAAGGAAAGAATGATGAATCACACAGTCTATGGAATAATTCTCGTAGCTATCAAAAATGTAGAACTAAGACAGTTTTTCCAGCAGATCAAAAGTCACTCTTCAAAGTTAACTATTTCAAACTGTGGACTCTGTAAAAGCCTTTCATATTACCTCTGCAAGTGGTTAATAAACTGATTTTTCACAATGACTATGTAGCAGTAGAAAAAGAAGTATTTTATAAATGCAGCTTACCTAGTTTTTTTGTCTGCAGGGAATAGCAAAGACTGACTAGTCTGAATGAAACACAAGAGGGTTTGTGAGATGCAATTTCTAGAAATAGGATTCAAAGCCAACTTTTGAGATAAGCAAAAGTTGTTACTGAACTTCTGCTCATTTTATAGAGATTTCAAGTCAGAAATAAACAAACAATACAGGGGAGTCCAAATCCTGTTCAGCAGCAAGTACTTCAGGTATTTGGCAATATGCCAGCAGGGCTCACCTGCTGAAGACACCGTTTGAATGGTTTCCCCAGAATTAGTCAGTATAATCCCACATTGTACCCAAGTCACACCACAATGTGATGTAAAATCGACATGTCAGGGATTCAGAAGTGCCATAAGAAACCCCACAAAACCAACAACAAAACCCAATCAAAAAACCTAGAAAATAAGATGCTACCTTGAAAGACAGGATTGTGGTAGATAGCAAGGTGCCTGCATTTCAAATGCTCTCAACTAAACAAAAGTTTGAAAAAAAAAGTAAATTCCTTGCTACTTCACTACTGTGTTCTGTCTGATACTATTCAGGACCTTATGTCTCAGAAAGCCCAACACATTAAGTGACTAATATCTATTATATGTTGTTTGTTTTCTTCTCTACAGGAGCTAAAGGATATGCCTTACAAAAGGATTCTTTTGTTAGGATCTTTGGTTTGGATTGCCTTTTGGCTACCTTTTGTTTCAGTTTTTCCTCTTCTTACAGTGCATTTACCTATGGCCTTTGCTGAAGGCTGTATACTGGTGTTGGTAGAGAATAGTTCCAGTATTATAAGGTAACTTTAATACTATTTGAGACATGAAAATTTTTCAATTTTTTTCTTCATTTTCTTTCTGTTTCTAAAAATAAATGACGGCTCATATTGTGCGTAGGTTCCTGCTCATGACAGTCCAGGCTGCTAACAGATTGCTAATCTGATAACTGGTCTTTTAAAAGATCTTGAGGAGACAATTTCCTCTTGCTTTCCAACTACAATTTGGGAAACTTATTTCCTGTATTGAATCATTAATAGTATAAATTACTGCCACAGTACCTAAAAAGGTAATGTTCCTTAAATCAGTTCCACACATTCAAAAAGTACTTGATCTGCCTCCTCATAACCACTGCCAAGGATCAGAACGTACTGTGTTATGATACAGGGACAATATCCTAGAGTAGGGAAGTTTTCTACGTGGGAGGAGAACAAACCGCACCAACTTATGGTCAAAAGAGGTAAACATGAGCTAGGAAGTTGACAGATGAAAACAGTATGGCACTGGCAAACGTTCCTGTCTACTGGACATATATATTTAATACCATATTTGCTAGGTTGACAGATATAGGCAGAGGAGCCTATACAGAGACAGTGGCTGCAAATAGAAAAAAAACACTAAGAATTTAATTGTTCTCTACTGATTTAATACTATAGGGATATTATTCTTGAATTCAGTTTGTATTATAAAGCGTATCATCAGTCCTAACAAGGCAGAAGAACTTCTAATAAGCCTTTCCATCAGAGTTATCTTTTTTATGTAAATGTGGAGAGAAGTTACTTCCCACAACAACATAAAGTAATTATTCCTCAGTGTCGAAAGAAGCTACCACCCACTTTCTTCTCATGCAGCCCAGATGAGTTTGGTGATTAAGCCATCTCAGCAAGCCTGGAAAACAGATGTATTATTATATTCTTACTTGTACTAAGATAATTCTTAGGGTGCCAGAAAAGAGGTAGGATCCTGCTGTACTAGGTACTATAGAAAAAGCAGAACCAGAAGACACTTCCTTCCCTGAAGTTGTACAGAATTGCCAGCCTATAGGATACATATGGGATGATATGACATCTCTTGGAAAAAGACATTAAAGTATCTCTGTTTCTACCAGCCATTATTAGACTGTTGGGGTCCCATAGATGGAGATGGTGTCACCAAGTTCCTGAGCTTTTACTGCTTCCCCTGGTCATCTGCTGAAGTCCTCAGAGGGGAAACAGGCATGGACTGGCTGAGCTGCTCAGTTGCAACAATAGCGAAAGGTCTCTTCCCTCATCTAGCTTCTGCACCAGCCTGAAAATTACATTTTTTCTGCCTCCCTAGAAAGCATGCTACCTGGTAACACAACTGCACACCTCTGCAGCAGATGCTGTTGAGATAAGCCACCTCTCCTCCAAAATCCCTGTAGCAGCACAGGCCGAGGGTACAAGTAATCAGCCAGAGTAGGCGTAGACGCCTCTTCACCCGGAGTTTATATTTAAACTAAAAAATAGCCCCAAAAATGAGAACAATAACGATCACAAATCCCACTTGCTTTGTAAAGTCCCCTCCTAAAATAAAACCAGTGAATCAAGAACTCCTAGCTTTCTGTCTAAATGTATTTTGAGAAAGGTAAGCTTACACAGTGCTTAGAAAGTTAATTAATGTAATTAATAAGGATAACACATGCAGCCTGAATAATAAGCACTTGTGAGGTAAGTACTTCAATTAAGCAAAGGTACAGACTCAGATGTTAGTAACTCACTGACTCACCCAGTGTAAAAAAAAAATATATTACATGACAGACAGCGCTAAATCCAAATCCTTCATTACTCCAGTTTCTTTATTGCTCAAGTTGGTTGACACAGCACTTCAGGCTTATAGGGCTGTGGCCAAAAGTGGTTTTTGAGCACCCAGGTTATTTTTAACATGCCCTAAGGTAGAAAGAATTATATTTACTCTAGCCAATATTACTTCTGTAAGAATATTTTTTTAATAAAATAAATTAATTGCTGAAATGTCAACATTTCTCTATATGCTAAAACAAACTATATTGCAGCAAGGAAAAGAAATAACGTTTTTTATTAACTGCTTCTCTAAAGATGATAAAATACCAAGTAAAACAAAGGAAGTGAACTAGTAGTCTGTCAAATGGTTTCATGAATAAGAAACAGAGACAAGACAACTAGAAACTGACAGTTACCCAACGGCAACACTTGGCCAATAAAAGGTGAACTGGACAGGAGCAAGCAACAATATTTGTGCTGGGATTCTATGTGAGGGATCATTAATCTAAGAATAAAAGCTGCCTAATTTGATATCAAAGCATTTACAGACTGGAAAGATATCTTGTGAACTGCATGACACTGTGTTCCTGTGGTTTTTGAAATTAAAAGAAATTCAGAATAGTTACTTTTCAGACAGCTGTCTAGAGATGGAAGTACATAATACTACAAAAAGAGATAAGAAACAAGAAAAAAGGTGCTATACAAGAAAAGCAACTAACTGTCATCAGGTCATTTTGCTATCTCTAGTCACGTTAACTGATATTTTAGTTTAACTAGACTGAATGGGATAGTATTAATGGGTAAGAGAACATATATAGCAAGGTTATCAGAGCACAGATAAGGTTGCAGACACTGAATGCATAACTTTTCTCAGAAACAGGGAAAGTATGGGTGAGATGCAGAAGTTAAGAGTCTGAGATTCTGACCAAATCCCACCAAAATCAATTAAAAGTGTCACACTGACTTTAATGAACTCTGTCAAAACTAACTCTGATCTAATTAAAGGAGCACCTTTTTAAGTATGTACTTCAGAGTTAAGCTGGCATAGGAGAATAAAATTCAAAGAGCCCAACAGAAAATAAAGAAGACTGCCTAAAGCATGTAGGAACTCACTTCTGGTTAGATTACCATCCTGTGACTGATGACACACATTGGACTGGAGGCAATGAACTGAATTTTGTCAAACAAAATGAGCCAACAGGAGAATTTGAGCAAAGACCTTTAGAACCAAGAGCATGAAGTATTATCTTCTCAGAGAAAGCTGTATTGTTATGTAAGCAACATAAAGATAGCCAAAATGTTAGCAGAAAGGTTAATCTTACCAGAGCAAAACAAACAACAACCTCAGAGGACAAACACCACCATACATACACCAAATCCATTGCTGCATCCACACTACCATTTTAGATTGGCCTGGGAATGCACTTCTAAAGCAAAAACTCCTGGTTATTGCAACCTAGCATGCTTTGGTGTGCATTGCAGAGTGCTCTCGGAGTGTACAAACTGGATTTCTTTTGCAGAAAAGTATATTGGAAGACCAGCCACGAGGAACACATATCCAGTTATGGCACAGATGAGAGCTAGGTCAAGGTAAGATCCTCAAACATGTATAATGTTACCTGGGTCCTCAACACCAACTGTTTTGCTTTCTAGATTCAGTGCTATCAAACCACGCTACTTGTTATGTTAACCACAGCCTACATATATCATAAGTACGCATACAAATTGTGTCTGGAGAATCTTCCCTACACATCTTAGAGTGCATCAGATTTGGACGTAGCAGGATGAAGGAGAACTGAGATATATGTTGAACCAGTAGTAAAAAAACCCAAACCTTCAACCTGAGTTTAGTTTGAGTTTAGCAGAAAGAATACAAGTAGAAATGTAACAAAAAAATCTGGAAAGAGCTTCAAAGAAAGTCTGAAAAGTGTACATCTGTCCCTTGCATTTCTTCCTTTGACGGAGTTCAGTCATGGAAGACACCTATACTGCAACAGCTGAGAGCTGTTTAGAGACAGAGATTTGGAGTAGTAACACTAGGTTACAATACCCAGGCTTCACTTTTGCATGAAAGCTGGAACAGATATTATTCGAAGAAATTTGCTTGCCATTGGCTACTGATGAAAAAAAATTCAGGTCCCTGTCCTACAGGGGGGGGACTAGAACAGTTTTAAAACTCCTTAGGCTTTCATATGATATTTAAAACAAAATAAAACAAAACAAAAACACACCCTAAAGCTAAGCCTAACATGGACTGTAATATTAATAAATAAACTCTCAACCTGAAACAATTTAAAGACTTTAACTGCATGTAATATCTGAAAAGATTAAACACATGTATCCGAGCTAGTCTTTTCTTTCATTCTGTTTCTCAGTTTAGGAACTGGGCAGTTACTTCTTAACACTAGTACGGCTGGTTTATAGCTAAAAGCTATTTCCCTTGGCCTATATTAAATGGTGTCTACTTGAGAAAGTCAATAAAGTATACCCAGGGAAAACTGAAGTCTGAAAGAGCTTTCTTATAGTGGAAAACAACCAGATATCATTGACAGTAATTCGCCTCCTTACTGACTGTTTCAACCCAAAGGTCAAGGGATGAATGAACCATGAAACAATTAACTATGGTGTTTCTTTGAAACTCAGATACTTCCCAGGTTTAGTCCTGTATTAGTCTATTACAGTCAACAGTTCAATAGGATGTGAAAGAAAATGACTTAGTCATTCTAAGAAGGCAAGGGGAAATATTTCAGTTTTGCCTTTTGTTTGTTACTTAATTCCTACAGTAAACAAAAGCACACAAGTTAACACTATTTTAAGCCACACTTGCCTATAAACACTAGAAATTAATTCAGGTAAATAGAGAATATAGAAAAAATATCACTGATTTCCAATAAATTTTCTTCCAGAAAGACTGACTTGTTTTCCCATTTCATTGTGCTGTTAGACAGACTCAGTAAGTGTAGAGACTGCAGACACCTTTTATACCATATTAGAAAACTACAAATTAAATGAAACTCTCAGAAACATCATATGACTTCAATTCATTCTGTAATAAAGTTGTCATTCTATGTATTGTAGTCTCAGTCTGATCCTTGGAAATAAAGTTCATTGTTGTTCAGACCTCTTGCTACATTTTGTAAATTCTTCCTGCCCTGACTAGGAATTGCAGCAACAGACTTAAAAATAAAATTAGAAGAGGAGGAGGTGGTGTAAATTATTTCTAGATTAATAGCTTGCAGCTAACCACAGGCATTTCAAAGGGCATCTGATGAGAAGGGTGTCCAAATACAGCAAATTCCTAGTACATTGCACATCTTTGAGAAAAAAAAAGTAGCTGAAATACGAATAGCTAGAGTTTATTATGGATTATCTGATAGTAAGGGAATGCCCTTGGACCATTTTTATACCTCAAATTCATCTGCAATATCACCATTTTTTAAAGAAAGAGATAAAGGAGCTCATGTTTCAGAATACCACATCATGTCTTCTCTTTGAGATGGCTGGATATTGCATAACAGTGTTTAGAAACAATAACATAACACCTGTAAGTTTTGTTCTGTGGCAGCTTGCCTAACAAGGAGTTTCTGAGATGGGGTCCCAACTCTTGTGGCAGTCCACCAGGCTCGTTGCTGCAACGCCCAGCAGCCCAAGAGCTTGCAATGGAAGTTTTCTTGGGCTTCTTCAAAAGGGAATATTTTGAACATGTCCATTCTCTGAATAACTTCTCAATCATGACTCCTTAGTTTCATTTTGGGAGAGAGGGGGCTTCAGCTTTTTTTAAGTATTGCTATCAATCTTCTCCCATATAAAACATATGATTATATTTACCTTTTTGTGATCCATACTGTATTAGCTATTCTTCTCCAAAAATTATGAAGCCACAGGAGAGAGAACCCTCTTGTACAACTTAAATTACCAAAATACCACAGCTATCTAGAATTTACATTGTTGAGCAATACGGCAGATATATTTTTGTGAGTACTTAAAATACTCTCTATACTTGTGAAAAATCAGGATCAATTCCCAAGGAAATTTCGAATAGAAAAATGATAACATGTAATACTGAATATTGTTCACACTAGATAAGTTGCTCAGATATATTAACCTAGAGGTGACAAGAGTCACCTTGCTGCATATTGCAGGCATGTTGCAACAGTGACTCTATTGTCTAATCACTGGTATATCATAATGATAAATTTCTGAAGGATGCTTGAGTTGCTTCTGACCTTCAAAACATTTGCTGGGAAACACTATAAAGATTTGCAGTTAATCTATACCAAAGGCATTATGAAACCTGTATGTAACTCTTTAGGGATGAGTGTTTAGATAACACTCTTAAGCTGGTTTGTATTTCTAGTCTATTTTATGTCCTGATGCTCTCTATAGAAACAATTTAGCTGATAGAATCAATGAAAAGAGGTACAAAATTGCTGATGACAGAATGCTAAGCAGCAGTTCAAATAATTTAAGATGACACAGGAAGGATTATGAGGGACTTAGCCATTGAAAATTACCAAGTATTTGTTGGCATTCAGTGTAGATGGCTACAAAATTAGCTGAGGCATTTGAAATAGCAGTTGAAGGACACAGAGATTTTGGACAATGTCCAGTTAAAAAGAAAGCTAACTTTTAACAATAATTGACTGTTACTGAGGAAGCATGTAGGCTAGTACTCTTTTTCAGTATGAAAAAAATTAAAAATTGAATGAGGTATGTGATTTTTAGATGGTTTATGACTCTATTCAAAGGCATGGATAAAATATTAAGGATGATAAAATACTTCAACTGGGAAAAAGCAAAAATAAGAAACAAATCAATGATTGGAAATATATTAATGATTTGAGGGTATTTTCTTTTTTTTAATTAGAACTGTGAGAAATGGTAAATCTAATGCATAGAGACATTTCAAGGAACACAGCCTCACTGCAAGCCCAGTAAAATCTTCTTCTAGTGCTGTGATCATTTTAGAAAATATTAACTGTAGAAATTAGAATCTCTCATATCGACAAAGGGCAAGGAGTACCACAGGACTGATCTTTGCCTCTGTTTACTCACTGGTATCTAGATTAGAACTGAGATAATGAGACAATAAAATAAAATTCTTGATATAGTTTTGATTGTTGATTAGAAGTAGAATTTACTTCTCTAGAAAGTAAGATTTAACAGGCTAATTTGCATTGTATGAATGTAATTGAAAAAAGCAAAATTTTAGCAATAGAAATCACAAGCAGCCCTGAGGATTTCTGCCCAAGTATTTGCTTTCTTGGGAAATGAAGCTTTTCCATTTATATACAGACTGACTTGTTGGTCACCATTCTGGAGAGGCTTCTTGTAATGTAATGACTGGCAAGTAATGACTAACAAGTTGTGTCCAAACACTGTTAGTCTCTGCAACATAAACCACCAGTAGAGCTATTCCTCAAGAATATCCTAAATCCTGAACTTTCAGTCAAACGCACAATAATACTTTCAACATCTATATGGTGACCTGTAATAGAAAGCAATTAAAAAATAATCTTGGAAGCTGCTAAATATGCCACCTTTTCTGCACCAAGAAAATAAAAAAATACTACCATTTGAGATGCTAATAAGTTACATTATGAATTTGGATTATTTCTTCAAAGAAATTGCTATAATGGATTATGAGTACGTGTCATTTTTAGCTGGATGGTTTCTGAGGAGCATATGCTCTAGGGAAAGTCAAACACCAAAATTCCCATGAAATTCTCTGTCATGTAAAATAGCTATGGTGAAGTTAAACTCAACATTAGATCCAAGAATATTTTGAGGTTTGATGAATATGGGCATCCATCAGATGTCCAAGTGACTTTTTGTAGCTCAGGGACTCATCTTGACAAGTCTAATCACACTCTTAACCTGCTCGTAACTCTGTAGCTTGAATTTGCTAGTAAAAGCTCACTGAGGAGCACACCACCTATCCTCATATAACCTGTCCTTTCTGAGGGGAGCCCATAGAGGTGCTGTTGAGCACCTCGAAGTGCCCTCTTTTCTGTTCCGGCCCGGGGGTTAAGCCTGCTCCTTCTATGTGGTTTCTTCAACATTTACATAAAATGCCATCAAGTCATCTGAGAGCAGTGAGTGCATAGGGAAAGTTCAGTGCTTTTAAAGGCCCAACACATTACATGGTAAGGAGCAGTTAATTCACTTACAGTTCTTTTCACAACGCAACATAATGCATTGTGGCTTACTTGGGTAACAGTATCAGTTTGTGAACACATATGTTTATGTGAAATTTAAACAAACTAAAGATTTCCTTAGGGTTAATCAAGCCCAGCCATACACATTTCCAGTGTGGCAAGCATCTCTGAAAGAGAGAGAGGCCGGGGGGGAAGACAGTGAAGGAAGCCCTTTCCGATTCCTTTCCTTTATAACTTGGCTTAAGTTCTGTTGGTATAAACACTGAAAAGGGCATCATCTCACAAAACATCTGCTAGGTTAGATGCCTCAATGCTAGCAATTTTAATGCAACCTGAAACATGATATTACAGCCAGAAGTCATCAAAACTTAGAATCAAATAGACTGGTACAAACTGCATTTTAAAATTAAAAAGAACAGTTCCTGAGGACAAGAACAAAATAATAGCCAAGTTTTCAATTTGTGTAAGAAGGTAAAACTCTAAGTAGACAACAAAAGAGCAATAACAATATGAGATTGCCATCTGGCCCTCCTTATTTATAAATTAAGAGGCATAACAGGATGGACAGACAAAAAGGAGCAACAGGTGATAGATTGCTGCCTTCAATATCTCTTCAGTCTCTGTCTGATCCCTAAACTATGCTGACCAAGTGAGGCTAGGGGGAATCCAAACTATAGGCTCTTACTGATATCTTTTTACTAGTGTGATTCTTCTTAATTTTTCCATTTGTTCCTTTTTTCTTCTTGCCTTTTTTCTAGTAGACCTGCCTACCACAATACCAGTTGTGAAAAACAGTTAGGAATCTTCACCTAGAAAGACAGCTAAAAAGCAACTTCTCAACTACCAAGAAATTTTCCTGGTCTCAGGTTTGCTGATTAATGTATATTCTGTATCTCCATTTCTCCGGTAGAGAGACTGCAAGTGAACATTAGCGTCAGACAGAAGCTGCGTTTCCATTTCTAATTCTTTTTCTCAGAGGTGCACATGCTGATCAAAAGATAAAAATTAAAAGTATTGCTATAGAAGCCTATATAAGCTATATAAGTTCAATATATTCCTTTTTTTAATGTATCTGCAGTGTGCTTTGAATGAAACATTCCTCTGAATAAAGACAGACATCACAACAGTAATACTACAGGCAGCTGTGTGTTCCCTTCCTCCCCAGTAACACTCCTTGGGAAGTTTGATCAAAATTCTTTGAGACTGAAAGAAGTGGTACAATACAGGACTACACTCGTAGGCATACTGTTGGGTAGACAGCTGAAGTATCTCCCTTCTACCTACTGCAAGCTCCTGGGGAAAAGACCACAGGGCTGCAGTAGCAGATATCCACAAAGACTGCTTTGAGTTAGCATTGAAATAATCACCTTACAGAAATTAAGAAATGGGGAAAATAATACTTCTTCTGTCTTTTAAAGATGCAAAATGAAAACCCTCCTTCCCCATGTGGATTTGTTAACACAGTACAACCATATTTTATATATACACTTATATTCTAATAGCTTGGAGTAGGTTCACCTCCTCTAGATTTACACAATAGAAAATAGTCATATCTCAACTGGAGTGGGGAACATTTGGCATCAGGATGTACTGAAACATTCTGTAGTAACACCTGGTAAAATTACTCTGAATTTCTTAAGTATTTTCTCCTAACTTTAACTCTGAGCACCCACATAAATGTCGGTCTTCGTAAATGGCTGGCTGGATGATACACGGGACTAACCTTATTGTTTGCTTCAAGAATTTTGCAGCTGCAGATCCAAAGTTTCTTGCACCTCACATTGTCACAAAATTCCTGTTAAAGTATTGTTATGCAGAAATTATTTGAATTTAGCTTTAGGAATAACTTTTTCTTTCTTGCTATTGGAACTACCCAGTAGTGTTGACCAGTACAGATACAGGCTTTACTCATGAACCTAGCAATCCCATATCCATTTGGCCAAATATTCAATGCTGTAACATACAGAGATCACTTTATTTAAAGACACACATGCTACCCATGGAACAGAGTGGGTAAATACCTACTGCTCTCCAGTGAGGAACTCTGAGCTTTGGCCCTGGAAAAAAGTTAGTAGCGTTAATCCAAACCCTCTGCTCTCACTAAGCCTTTGCTAGACACCTTTGCTCCCCCTCTCTTCTTCCATAGCTCCTTCTTGACCTTAAGGCACTCCTACTGCCTCTCCATTGGATATTATGCTTGGCTTCACAACTACATTCATTCACCTGCCTTCAGCCATACAATCTTTTTATTCATACACTACTCTTTTGTAGCCTTGCAGCAAAATAAATTAACATCCCAGAAGCCCCACACCTGCACCAGAGGCAGTACAATCTCTTTAGCACTCTGCTTATATCCCTTCCTCAACTTCAGGCCCCTTTTATCTGCATGAAAGCAATTATTCACTTTCACCCAAATCTCTCTCCAGCCCTTGGCTCCTTTCTTTTCTTATTTAAGTCTGGTGGGATTCAGGTGAAACATGTCTTTCAATCTCCCATCTGAGTAGGTTACTTGAATGATAGACTTCTTGTATAGCCATTCTCACAGCACCTGAACAGATATCACCATCTCTTCTCAGCCTTTACTTGTTGTGATCTATCTGATCACAAGTGTTTAAGCATCTTCTGATCTTCTGATGCTCATACGACTCACAAAGCCTTGCCAAAGCAGATGTAATTATTAATACAGATTCTTTTATCAGTAGTAACAGCCATTAAAGCAAATTTTTGCAATTTAAGATAAGTGCTTTTATTTGTCATCCTTTTGTGAAATGACTCTGGTTTCCAAAAGAACTGGATTTTAATATAGCCAGTTTTGAACTATCTTTGGGAATCCTTATACTGCAACCACATATGAAGATCTCTGTTTTGTTTCACTCATCTGCCATGTTTTCAAGGGGATGCTGCAGGATGGGTTTTATTCTTTCTGTCTCTCAAAGTCTGCACTACTTTAACATGTTCATTAACATCAATACCCTTACAACATAATAATTCCATTAAATGGAGGTTTTACATAATAAGTTTTAAAAATTAATTTTTTTAGCTGCATATGAACTTACAGATAAAAATAAAATAATATCAAGCAGGACAAATGATGTTCAGTATACTTATAAAATATTCTGGTTTCTTCATTCTTGTAATAGGAGAGGAAGAAATACAGGAAAATGAAAATGCCGAAACTGTCCATCTTAACATTCAAATAGTCTCAAACAAAAGCACTGTTTATCATCAAAGAAGACAGCTTTGGATACAAGCACTTTGAAACAGAAATGACCTAAAAGTATGTGTGCTTCTTAGCATGCTAATTGCTCCAATTCTGAGTAGTGATACAGTTCTGCTTAACTGTTCTGGTTGCACAGTGCATACACACTATAGTTAAAACCCCCAAAAACATCAGAAAGAGAATTCTAATTATATGTTTCATTAACTTTCAGAAAAATAGTATGCACTACTGGCTTTCAGGTGCCATAATAAATGCTTCTGGGTGCTTTTTTCCCCCCTGGAACTAATTTATTCTCTTTCAATAAGTCCCTCTCCAGTTGGAGAAAAAAAAAGTTTAGGAGTGGAAGGCAGGTATATTTATTTTAGACAATTGCTGGAGAACAGCAAACGCCTAGTCCATATATTTTAGTTAAATAACTCTACTCACTTAATATGAACAAACTTTATCTAAATGTCAGAACATCTGCTAAAGGAGATGTTGTTCAGAACGGTTTTGAAAGTCCAAGGAAAAATACAGGATGGTTTGAGGATTTTTTTAATGCCTTTTTAAAGACTCCTCACAGTTGGCAGTTTGTCCCGTAATATCTACTTCTTGATAATGCATTGACTCCATTTTAATTCACTTTTTAAATTATTTCAAGGAGTTATATGTATTTTTGGAACATATTACAGAAATTTAGTATATAAACAACTAGAAAAGTAGATTTACTTTTTTCAGCCACATAAAATCAGATAGTCAAAGACAGATAATTTTGCTCCTTACTGCCTCTACCTGAGAAGTATTAGGCATCAGGAAAATGGAGCTCTTTTTGCAATCATCCATTTAAAGACAGTTTCAGGTTCTCCTCTCTCTTCCACATGCCACCAACCCACACCTTTTCCCTTCCCCTAAATAAATTAACTTCATGATAATTTTGTTCCTGGCTCCTATTTTTGATTTGATGAAGCTGGCTTTCTAATCAGGAAAGATAAACTTAAAGTCAAGTGCAATCAGGGATTATTAGGCAAGAAGTGATTATGATAAGTATTTAAAGATAACAACTAATGCCATACTAGTATACAAAGCAAACACCCTTTAAACTTAAAACAAATGAATTTCACTATCTTTGTTTGTTTTGATTTACCACACAAATGGTAACCTAAAAATGGGCTCATATGGTCCTATCTTATCTTAATCTTAGGAGAGGAAACATTTTTGAGAGGGAGATTTAACCACAGAAAATCTTAAAGAAATCTGACATTGTAATATATTTTGACAGCCTGCACAGAAAGCAAAGACTGGACAGAACTACAAACTTAACTACCCCATAATTTGCCATGTTTCAGATCAAGCATGTAAGCACTTTGCTTGATGCAAAGTGAAGAAAGAGCTCTTGATAGTATATATGCACACTGCCTCTGTTCTGTCAATACTGGTTGTCAGCTCTGCAACAGGACCTATGCAGCAGAAGATGATAGTAAATCATGTTCTGAACATCAGGGTGAAGGGCTTTGGTTTTGTACTTGTAAGAAATTCAGATAAAGACTTATTCAGACAAGCTCACGAAATATTGTGTGTATAATATGTTCTGAAGCATCTCTCCATTACATGTCGGAATGGAACAATAAAGGCAGATAAAATTTCTTCTTCTGCACCCAAATCTTTAATGTCATTCAAATCCATTTAGTTTTGATTGCTTTTCTAAATATCATCAGGAAGTTATGGGATATGAATCTGTGGGAATTGTGCTTTCAGTATCTTTAGCCCTCTTTTACCCTAGAGACTGGACACTCTAATTACAGTGCATTTCCCATGATATACTACAGGATTTTAGCCATAAGAGAATATCAGTATGTCAGGGGATATGTACTCTAGATGCACAGATAGCTCCTCAAGGAAAACCTTGACCTCACACATGCTGGAAGTACAAGTTTTGTCAGGTGCTTCCAGGAAGCTTACAGAAAGCAATGAAATGAAATTATTATGAGAATTATGAGAAAATGATTATATTCTCCTGTGAAATAGAGAATTCCACTGAAATGGAACCATTCCACAGAAGTTCACCTGCAAAAAAACTCATATAAAAACATTTCAATGGAGGAAGAGGCTTCACTGAAAAATTTTCACATTATCATTACTCAGAAATTGCTTAAAGCCTCTGTTTAAAAATTCACAAAGAACAAGCTCCACCAGTAGGTCATAAATAAAAGTAAAAGATGAGAAATGTTTGCCTCTTGCAGGGCTTTGGGAAGTCACATTGCTTTCATACAAATTGTGTTAAATTGTGCAACAGAGTTCAATTCCCATCTTCTCCATAGGTGCTGACTGCATATGAACTTGTGACAAGCAAGTTGACAAAATGACAGCATTTTAGAGTATTTAAAGAATGATTTGTATGTCCTTCCAGCTCTTCCAGTATTCAATTTAGTAGCTCTGAGTCCCCAGACAAAGCACCTAGATTGCCCAGACGTTGTACTATGACAGGTGCCAGAAATGGATTGTTTATGTGCTGCCCCACATATCGCTCAGTAAAGCTTTGGCCTTTGACTTCGGTCCCACCAAGGCTCTCGCTGCTCCCAGCAGCCCTGGGGCATCAGCGGGCAGCTCTGCAACATGGGAATACAAGGGCACCTGCTCGCAAGGAGCTGTTCCCAACTGAGAAGACAACAAGCTGCAGAATCTTTCTTACATGTATAGAGATGAAATTCTAGTTTGTGTTTGTGAATGCAAGTGCTCAGATGTAAAGGGTTGCCTCCATGCCCTACCATCTGCAACTGAGAAGTTAGATTATTCTGCATTTCTACATTTACTTCTGATATATTTCCATTAAGTATACTTTTCATAAAACCCCCACAAAAATACAATTAATTAGAATTTGCTTTTAGAATGAGTTATCATTCTAAGTGATAACATACAGTAAAAAATGTAAACATACCCAAGACTTATCAGTACATTAACAGAGATTGCTCATTGTTCTGTATCTTAGCAGCAATACCTCTTTGCAACTCAAGCAATATAGAGTCTGTAAAAAACTGCAAAAGTCCAAACTTTATACTTGGAACAAATAAAATAAAATGAAACACTTTGTTAAGTGTCTTCTTTGCATACATAATAATTAAATCTAAAATGTAAAGAACTTTCCTGTTCTATTTCTGCATCAGTTTGCATGTGTCAGGATGGTAAGTATCTGTCATGAGTTTCCAAAATTTCAGGCTAAATCTAGTATCTTTGAAAATGTTCTTTTAATTGTCTTTTAAAGTTTCAGATGGTCATGTTAAAATATTTTATCTAGAGAAATTAGGAAAAAATTAATGGAAGAATACTGATCATTATTTCCAGTAGAGTTATACCTTACACCTGTATTATACTAGACAGACAATTAACAACCAATGTCATCTAAAGACAGTGCTAAAAACTTACATTAATGTATAATTTTGAAACTGAGTAATTGCATTTGTTATGGGCCCTTTGGGGAATTAGCATGTGAAGTTCATCCTCCCCATTTCAATTACAGATATAACACAAGTAAATTAGGCCAAGTCAATATTCTCAGAAGTCAATTTCATACATGCCAATGTCTGCTTGGATTTTTCAAATAATAATCTATGCATAGCAAGGAACACTGGGGTTTTGGGTTTTTTTTAATCTAGTCTTTTGCCACACAAATTTACATGGATTAACATTTATTTAAAAGAATGTTATACTCTACTCTCATTCCATGTTTGCCTCATTTTTTCAAATCTTTCTCTTTCTTATTCACTTCAGTACTTCTGCAACATATCCATTTCCTTCAAGCACTGAGGCATCTTGCAAACTGAGGAATATAAATCACCTTGGTGCCATTCATATTTTATGCCATTACTATATATTGATGATATTGGAATCTACGATGCTACCTTATACTCAATGACTTCTTTTATATGTGGTCGTAAGACAATATAAATCAAAGGCAATTGCCATGGCTCCATGACAAAAACAGAGACTCGAGGTTTTAATTATGCCAAAAATCTGGATATAAGCAGAAGAGATGATGCATTGATCTTTGTGGTCTGCATCAACTTTAGCAGCACAAGGGGGTAAAGGCGAGATTCATGGGTGGTCTAATGTCTTGTAAGGACCTCAGAGATTTTATTTGGATGCCTACTGAAGCCTAGCAGAAAGAACATAGAAAAATTTCCTCTTATCATGTTTTGTTTCCTTACTTTCGGATTCTGGGATTACTGATGATTTAACAAAGCTGTTACCACTTTGGTAGGGGGTGGGAATGAAATAAAGGGACAACAGTTTGAGTTACCAAGCGTGTCTGCTGCACAGTCCAGCTCTTTCAGTTATGATTTGCTGAACACCATTTTTTTTTAAACTTTCTTGCATGTACCTGCAGCTGCTTGTCCTCAGTCCAGGACAACTTTTCTTGACCTGGTCCACTATAACACAATTTAAATTAATAACCTTCCTATCAAGGCCTTTCCTTGTAGCTGTGTTACCCTCAGAGGAGTTACTACCCATGATTTTAATAGGGTCCAACAAGTAGCTTTCCACTGGCGTTGAAGCAGCAACACGCTGGCATTGCTGCCTTGGTGTCTAACCCTCGCCAGAAAATTAGCAGCAACATCCCACAATGAACAGCCACATTTTAAGATTTCTGTGACTGAGAGCCCTAAGTGCAAGTACTCAGTCTCATCCAGCTCAACTTTACCCACTGGAAGGAAGTAATGGCAATTTCTCTGCATTACAGCAATGTACTCTGTGCCACTGCCATTGTGGCCACCTGTCCCTGAAGGAGAAGGGTCTCATTGTTACCATTTCCTTTCTGGAAAAAGAATTAGTGTATAAATATCTTGCAATGACATCTCTCCTTTCATTTGGTAGGTGTATACATAATCACACCAGATACTAATTCATCTCTTTAGTTCACTGTTACTATCAGCAGCATCACCTACAGTAAACTTACTCATTTTTTATATTAATCTTGGCCAAAATCTAATAGATTGCGACCTAGAAAATAATAGTTTTCACATCTTCCCAGAAGGAATAATGAACTACTCATAAATCTTTAATTTGCAGCCCTCCAATGATCAAGATTGTCAGACTAATGTGATTTTAAACCAATTAGGATTTGTTAATTTGTTCATTCATACCAATAACAACAATAACCTGAGCATAGTAAGGACTGATATTAAAATATCAGCTTTTAATTGAAAGAGAAGGATTGCACATTTCTATGCTTGATGTACCATTTCCCAGCAGCTGCAGCATACGGCTTAACTCAAGTTAAAAGAGTTAATTTTAAACACAATTGGCAAGCTGTGACTGACACAACTAACTGGCAGTGAACTGTATGGATAGCTAAATCCTATTACTTTTTTTAACCTGTCCTCCACTCAATCTTTCTCTGTTGACTTGTTTCATTTACCTGGTGATGTCTTGTTTTTTATATGATACTATCTTTCAGTCCAAAGTTGTCATTAATTGTATGTTCTACGTTCTAGGCCAACAGAACACCTACAAACACGTAATACAATAATGTAAAAGATTAATTATAGCCATGTATTTATATTCACATTCACTTCTCCTGGATTGGTTTGTGATTCCTTAAAGAGACACAGATGAAGTGCTTGGCACTTCCACAGCAGTTTCCAACATTCACCTCCTTGTGAAATTTCATACAGACACTCCTTGAAGACCAAGTGGGCCTAGGGATCTCTACAAGGGATGAGTGGGTTTCACATCCACAAGAATGGCAAATACTATCTGCTTTGGTTGTTACATTTCAGTGCTGGTGCTTGCTTTGTTGATGCATCTAAAACACAACATCAACAAGCCCACAGCTATTGAGAATTCTGTCTTTTCTGCATGTTTTAAATATCAGCAGGGCAGGCTGTATCTTTAGGCACAATCTTTAGTGAGTAGTGGGTAAATGATTTATCATTCAGGAGTAGAGGTGAGTGATACCGTGATACTGTCTGTGCACTAATTATTTTTCTGGATATTGCTAGTAAGCACTACAAGCAAAGTAAATTACATCCCATGCAAAGTGCACACTAAGCATTTCCATGAACCAGGGAATTCCTATAACTGCATATCATGATCCATATAACTTACCAAGTAATATGCAGTACAGCTTCTCACTTACTACATGCTAACGTCACCAGCTAGACTGATGAACTTGATAAAATAAGTGATTTTTCATTCACTTCCGTCCTCTGTTCAGTTTTAGCGCCCGTAGCAACCTTGAATTGGCTTGAAAATTCACCTACTTCCACTGCTTCTCCCCACAAAGTATTGCAGCCAAACGTAATACTTCATTTGTACTCAAAACCTAATGAAAATTATTTTAAAAGTAGATGTGACATTTCTTTTAAACACTATCATAACAAGCCAGATGATACATTCACCTGCTGCTCATGCATGGCAACAATGAATTAGGACAAGATACAGACTTGTTAATGAACATTGAATTGCCATGGGACTGAAGGTGTCTTGGTTTTTGTGCTGTAATATTTCTAAGGCTGCACCCATTAAATGCAAATAAGTAAGAAGGCAGTCTTGATAGACAGAGCAAGAAAAATGATGCATGTTTTATGTTCTTATTGAATTTCAATATTATTTGAGGCCTGACCCTTTCTCTTTCTGGCTCCATGGCTGAGATGCTATTTGGCTGCTTAATTTTCAGCCTGATTGTTTCCTGAGAACTGCTGTTCAGCAGCTTCTCCCACTTGCTGAGTAGTCATCCAGAGCCATCCCCAGGCTCTCCACTCCACACTGTCTTTGAGCCATTTTCTATGCATGTGATTTTTCTAACACAGAAAGATACATAATTTCACATTAAAAAAAAAAGCGGGGGGGGAAGAGGCACTTTCTTGAATACACAGGGCAAACCTATTCCCACTGGGACCATTCATGGCAATTTAATGATAATGCCTAATGAAGAAAGATAAATGCCTGAACCCCATCCTGCTGTTTTAGAGGGGGACTAGCTGGGATTAAAAGGAGTTAAATAGCTTGACAAAGGCACCTAGCAACTCATGTGTCTTCCAGCCACCTGCTCCAGGGTTCTCTATGTAAACAGTCCTGCCCATTAATCAAAGCTAGTTTTCACCTTGCGTTCTGAAGGAAGAGAAAGGAAACAAAAGCAGTTTTAATCTAAACTTTTGTCATCGTGTCTTTCTGAGGAAGGGAGATATGACTGAAGAGAGAGCACTTCCCTGCCCAGCTGAGCTGCCACAATGAAGCAGGCACTCTCAAAATTGTTCTAAATTAATGAGCACATGAATTGAGGGATGACTTCAAGGCTGAGAGTCACCACTGAAACAGTGACTGACTGTAAACCAACAGGACAAGTTCCTCAGATGCTATAAAATCACAGTAGCACCATCTGGCACTCAGTGAGTCCTTCTGGAATTGAATTGCCTCGCTGAAAAAGGGAAAACTGCTCTCTCCCGTCCACTACTCAATTGCTAAAACCTCAAGTTTCTTGTAATAACCTTAAAAAGAATGCATTACATTTTTAATCTCCCATTCCTCAGTTGTCTTGAGAACATTTCTCTAAACTATAAATGTAGTGACACTTCCTAGCTGGCTTACCCAATAAAATACTTACTAGGAAGCATTTTATTCTTCTGAAAAATACACTGAGATGAATACACTGGAGAAAACTTATAATCTAGCATCAGCCAAATCATGACAGCTGGAATCATTGATGGGAAGTGCCTCAGAGCATGTGGTGAAAAAGCATTCATTTTTCTTTTCACATTAGACAAAACCCTTTCAGTGCTATCAAATAGGAATAAAATCTTAGAACACCTCACTGTCAGGTAGGAAGGATGACCAGTGTTAAAAGTTCTTGGAGTTCATTACAGCAGATTCTGACTGCAACAGCCAAAGCTTTTGTAAGGACACCCTGTTCATATCTTAGACTTTTGACAGTGACAGATTAAAATTATGGTCATGCAAAGATCTGGTCACAGAATCAAACATTTTGTCTGGTTAGTCACAACTTTCATGACAGTTTTCTCTTAATCCTCTCTCTGCAGAAGAAACACAAGCATATTTGAGCCCCCATTTTGAACAAGAACATAATTCCATTCTCAGAAAAGCCCTTTAAGGACCTCTTTCACTTTTAAGGACCTAAAACTTATTTAGCCATTATCAATGCATGGTTACTTAGAATCTACTTCACATTTCTGAAAGGTGTTTTTTTTCTCCAAATTAATACCAGAATGAAGTTTGATAGCACTCTTTCTTAGACAAACTTTGAGATACAAGGCTCTGGAATATAAGGAATAAAACTGACTGTGCTATTAAATATGTTAATAAATAATATGTTCTGTCTAGAGTTGCATGACTTGGTTCATGAATTGGTCCTTACTGTCGTCAAAGTAAAATAAATAACATTTTATGATTCTGTGCAAATGAAAAAGCTAGTATGGTTTTATTTATCATTAATAAATCCACTAACACTGTTACCTTCAGGCAAAGGAATGTTCATGCTCTAGATCATAATTCCTGTTCTTAGGAAAGGTAGTATCTATTCTACAAAGAGAAACGTTGTAGTGAAACTTAGCAGCCATACTTGCAGTATAGTGTCTGTCACCTTTAAAGGTGATAGAATATATACATATATAGAAGATATATGTTACCTTATATATTATATCTTACGTATATTTATATATAATATATACATTTATAAAGGAAGACAGAATATATACATGTGTCTTGCAAGATTCTTCAGTTAGTTCACCCTTTCTCATTATTGCAGCTGGTTCAGTGTTAGATGAAGTAATACTAGACTTTTCTTCCAACCATATGCCTTAACGTTTCATGCTTTTCTGCCATGGCTTCATCGTGCTCTGGTGGTTTATATTCTGTAGGTGACAGAATGCTTCCAGATCACATAATGTCTGAATACAGACGTCACCGAATTAAAGTGTTATCTTTTGTTGCTCCGAGTGTTGCATTTTGCTAGTATTCCATGGCACTCAGCTACTATTAACTCTCAGCTGGAAACACTTACTCAGTCTTCAGTTTACCTACCTGCCATTCCCTAAACTGTTCTTTCCTTTAACTCAGCAACACAGATTGCTTCTGTCAAATATATTCCGACAAATATTCTCAGTGCTTTACAGTGCAAATATAACCTGAAGGTCTGTCTTCTCTTTCAAAGCAAGTCGATGTTACGCTAGCATCATCTCAGAAGCAGGGGAGATTCTAAGAATCTTCTTAGAAGAGGGGAGATTCCCCCAAAACATCATTAGTGCTACCAGCAAAGTTCATTCTAATCTTGACTAAAAAAAAAATAGGAGTTTTGCTCCTTAGGTCTTCACAGCCCCCCTAGTTGAGGTACAGAAAGCAAGCTGTCAGAATCACATACTGAGACCAGGCTTTCAAAAGCACTCAGAGGAACAATAAAAGCCTGCAAGATGCTGAGCACTTTTGAGAATCTGGACCCTAATCACTCTTATTGAAACTTCAAATGGTGCCAATCAGCAAGAAACATCAGGCTAGCCAGCATACTGTAATGGAAGCAATTGAGATGCAGTCTGTAAGGTGTCATCTTCAACTAGTACAGGTATTGAACAAAAAGCAGTCCCTTAATTTGGGACACAGACATACCCAACTAAATTAAAATGGGTTTAAAGCACATAGCCTTTTCTTCTCATTTTAAAGGGATTTCTTTTTATTAATTTGATGTAAGGGAGAAATGGCATTTAATACCGTATCATTGTCATAGGCTTCAGGCACAATATTAAACACATTTATCTCTTCTGGGCAATTACTGACCCACAAGAGAAGCCTCTGTTTTTATCCCTAACCATTACTTGTTAATTGTTTCTATGGACACAGTAAGAAGTTTCAGCTCAAAACAGTATGTCAGCAATGCCTGCCTAAGTCTAGGGATACCATTTGAGAGCCTCGTAAGCAAGCAACCATCATTTGTCTTTGCAGGTCAGCACTTGTACACTTTATAGCATATATGCATAAAAGCAATTCCGCTCTCCCTGCTATAAGATAATGGTCAAGAACAAAAGTCAGTTGGGGCTGAACAGCCAGAAAGGAAAGGGATAAATCACAAGAATATTGATCCTTTTGCTTGAGAGAAATCTATTTTGATCTATTTTAACTTCTTGCTTTGCTTGGAGTGCAAAAGCTTTGTTTATACATTACTTTTTTGGTCCTATATACATTTATGTATCTTAGCAAGATGAGGGAGGTCTTAAAACCATTCTGAAGGACAGATGTTAAAGCAGATCATCATCCTCCTGTGTAATGAAGGAATGCAATAAGCAAAATTAGAATATGTTTGAGACTTCAAAATACCAAGAGTAAAAGATGATACAACCAGAAATTTTTACTTTTCCTCATTAAAAAGGTAAATTAGTCATGCTCCCTTGTCACACTTCTGCAAAGCATCCTTAACAGCTAAATTGGATGATTGGGTTTTCTCTGCCTTGTAGAGTGAATACTCAAGTGACACAGAACCATGCTTGAACCTTATGCTTGTATACCTTATGCTTGAACTCTTATAAACAGTGGATAAACAGAAAAAGGAAAAGTTACTTGGTGTGCAAAGGCTTGCACAGCTCATAAAATTTAGAGCAGCTTCAAGCTGAGGGACCACACTTACATAATGCAGCCAGAGTAATGAAGGGCAAGTGTCTTTGCCTTCCCTTCTGCCCACTGCAGTTTTGCTGTGAATGTAGCTGTGCTGACCTACTAAATGTAATCCACTAAGTGATCTTACTCACTAAATGCAAGGAGTCACACTATGTGTGTATGAGTGTCTGTATGTAAGTATGTCCACACACAGCATCTTGGAAAAGGCCACAAAAAGACCTTACCTCTTTTAACTAGCACACACCAATAAGCAATTTAACTGAAAAATTTGTAAAGGAAAATCTACAAATCAAAGTGTCCTCCCTTTGAGCTCAAACCTCAGCTTTGTGGTTCATTCCAAACTGAGAACAATCTTATTGCCATAGCCTAAATTCCTACTTAAGAGTCAGCAACTACTCTGGAAACTATTCAAGGGCCTATAAAAGAAGTTGAGGGAACAGTGATTTAGTTCAAATAAATCATAATTGGCTTTGGTTCAGAAACTAGCACATGAAATTCAAATATGTCATACAGAAAGGCAGACTAATTGATTCAAATCGGTTTTGGTAGCTTACCAGCTGTGTGTAAAAGAACCACTACCCCAATTACAGAAAGCCAGAAATCTTGTTCAGACAGGCACAGCATTTATGAATGAATGAGGTTTGCAGTCTGTTGCCTGTAGGAAAGAAGTGTGCCTTCAGATCCTCCTTTTTCAATTATTAGATTTAAACTGTTACAGTACCGTTGCCTTTATATAATAATATAAATTCTTGATGAAATCTTCAAAGAACTGGGGTCATCTTTCTTTGTAAAGAAACAGATCATTTCTCAAATTTTGTTTATACAGTGCCTGGCAGAGCACAGCATCTGTCTCAGATGGGCCTTCTAGGCATTAATGCCATACAAGTACTTTAAGCTACCATACATGTCTGCACCTTTGCAGGCTCTGGTGTTCTCTTTGGTTAACATAACTCTATAAAATAGAGTATTATTTTATGTCAAAAATTTGGAGTTGATGGCAAAAAATCATTATCCTATGGTTTCATTTTATTCCTGTTCACTTTCATAGTGGCTCAATTACCACGTTATTTATAGCCTTTTTGGAGTCTAATTACATTGCATTAGACATCCTGAGATATTTGTAGATGGGTATTTTCTACACAAAAACTTTGTGCTTATTCTTATTATTACCCTAGCAGCTATGCAGTTCCAGAACACCAACCAAGATTAATTAAGTAGGCACAATATTGCTGAAATCTCCTCTGGTTTCCTCTGTCTATCATCACTGACATTTCTACAACCAGCAAAAGACCTACTAAAGAAATATGTGACTAATGCTGAAAAAAACCCAGTCTAATGAGACCTCCTGGGAAACCACCTCTCCTTATGTGATCAAGGGAGGAACTTTAGTTCCTCTTTGTTCAGATGGGAAGGATAACAGGCTGCATAAATGTATACAGTAGCTATCTATGCTAATCTGATAAGCAGCCCAATAGCTTTAAATTACTTCATTTGACTTCACACTGAAATATAAGTCTAGTACATAAGGCTTACAGTAGGCTCTGCATCTATAGAGCACAATTCTGCTTTCAACTATCTAGAAGAATTTACTTCCTAATTGCTTGACTAGTAATTCACTTCTATTCTCTATGACCTATTAAATCCTGGTAAGCTCAACAAACCATATGCAACTTGATAACTGCAGTCTCTGTTTACCAATCTGATGACTACCTGTATGCTCACAAGAATATAATGGCATCAAAATTCATAGAGGTGGCTCAGAAAAGCGAAGCGCCAATAGCTATGTTGAGATTAGATGAACTCTCCATCCTACCAAATTTCAGGCTCTGAGAGCCTAAAAACTAAACATCTTCCATTTTTCCATCTTCCATATTTTCCTACTCTTAATTTGTTTTTTAATTAAGTTATTGCTGGGCAGAGAGTCTTCAACTTCAGGCAGTTTTGACCAAGCTCCAATTACATTTTAATTTAAAACGTAAAAGAAAACAAACTACTTCATACAGGATGCTTCTGCCTGATAATTTGGAAAATGCATATTTTACTGGATAATTCATCTCATTAGCATATTCTAAATAAGGTTGTACAATAAGACTTCCCATTTAATATGGCATTGCAGGGAAAATTGAAAGAATCCTACTGTTTTTTACTAACATGTTTCAAGACTTTTAGTATTATTTAAATGTTACAATCCTCAGATGTGAAAATAATGCTTCATCTCAGAGGAAAAAATGCAGCAAATTTCACAGAAAACCAGAGCTTAAATGGCTTAAGTTGAATATAGGTAGGAAAAGAATGAGTTCCTCAGGGCCGTATATTATTGTGAAGGAAATAAAGCTGAGCAAGTCAAACAGAGTGGGAGATGTCAAGAGGCAAGCTAGAAGCTTTCAAATGCCAGGCTACAGCACAGAGTGAGTGACAGCCCTCGCAACTCTAAAAGGGACGTTACGTGACTGGAATCGACAAGGACTCTTGGTACAGGAATGAATCTCTTGGGTGTATTTTTTTTTATCTTTCCTTTTCCTGAATGTTAAAGATATGTTTCTTTCTAGAGGCTGGAAGTCTCTAGAATACAAACAGCACAAAAACTATACAGAAGACAAGAATAAAATAGAAAACATAGTCATGGAATAGACAGGAAGATTACGTCAGGTATTTGTTTCCTCTGAACTAATATTAATTCTGGATTTGTTGATCATAATATATGCTGGGAAGAGATGAAAAGCACCTAAGTATTCTAAACTCAGCCATCCTTAGAAGTAAGGACCATTTCAGGATGTTTTTGTTATTTTATTTCTTTCCCCTTTTCTTTAAAATACACGCAAAGGAAAAAAGAGGCATAATTTGTTTTGCTGCTGCTATTACTATTCTCATCTAGTGGAGACCTGAACCACCCTCATTCCATTCATGCCAATGAATCTTGACAGCTATAATATAAAAAGCTGCTCCAATGAAATTTCTGTATATTCTTCCTTCTCTGTTGAATGACTGCACCCTTTTATGGTGATATTTTTATGAGAGCTTTCTGAAATCAAATACTAACCTTGTAAAGCTGCTAGGAAGCAGAGTGGAATGCAGGCTTAACCTGCCCCCCCTGGGGATTTAGCGCTGGTTCAAATATTAAGCAAGCACCGAATAGAGAGGAGAAGGGGGGATGGTGGGGAGCTGGACACTGGACACCTCCTCTAAAAAACAGAGTGGATGTAAGGTGATCTGCTACAGTTCATAGGTCAGGAACTGAGCTCGCTGCTTCTCAGACGGTAGAGGACAAGCTTGTTCTGCACCAAGGCACATGCCAGCTGCTTCCCTCTGTCTCCTTCTTTACCTAAAAGTCAGTGATTCTTACTCCTGGAGCATCTTGGTGGTGTCCAGGATTCACTGTTCCCCATCTTAAAATCTATCTATGCTTCTGGATAGCCACAAGCATTTGAGCTTTAGCAACCTCAGAAGCGCTTTTTGATGTTTCCATGTGTATGCAATGACAGACGACTTCAGCAAACAACAGTCTCTCCTTTCCTGTCACCCTGTCTCCCTCTTCATGCCATTCTGGTTTTATTCTGAGACCTTTCTGAGTAAGGACTGCCAGCCTGCTGGAGTGGGAATAGCAGGTTTAGAGAGGAGAATACACCGACAGGTCTCTGTAGCTAGCATGGTCACTGTGGTAGCTCTCATCAGTACTTACAAATTTACTAAGCAAATCCCAGACCCTAAATTCTTCAACCATCTCATTTGCCACGGAATCATTAGGTTGGACAGGACCCTCTTGAGATCATCTAGATCAATCCCCTAATCTTTTTTCATCATTTCCTGCTTAGTGCCCGAGCTCATTGACTTTAGGCTTTCTCACATAAAGGGAGGCCCTGCCACCTCCAGCCCATATAAGCAGCCAGCAATCTGTGACCACTGACAAGACTTGGACTACTCTTTACCAGTGCCACATGGCTGGAGAATGTTCCTTTCACTGATCTCCACTGTATTCAACATAACTGCCAACATGTTATTTACAATCTTATTTTAGGTTTGAATATTTTAATGTGCAATAAAATTTCATTTTTTTAGTCTTAAAAAAAAAGATTTTAACTTTAGACTTCTAGGCTTCTAGGTCACTGATGTTTCTTCTAAGTGGCAGTTAATGTAGGATTATTATGCATTTACTGAAATGTTCTTCTGCAGTGTTTTCCCTAAAAGTTATTATTATATCTCCTCAACCTTAATTCATCTTAACAAAGTTTCTTTTCTTCAGGATCACTGTAAAATTTTAAATGAGCTCATGCTATCATTTTCTATTCCAATAAGTGAGGAAGGTCACTCTATGGAAATGTGCTATTTATATGGCAATCTACTCAAGAAATGTAGCTGCTTTTGTCCATCTTCTCAGATAACAAAAAATTCGTAGAAAACTGAATGAGTGTTTTATTACTTACTTGAATATGAACTATTCTTATAGGAGTATACTCAAAACTGATTAGTCTCATTAGTTGGGAAATCATAACTTGCAACCTTTTCTGTTTGACTTGTTGAAAAGATTGATAATAGTGCTGAGGATTAATATTAATGTATATTTATGTGGTCTCTGATATTATCAGAAAATTATCTTTTCTGATATTTAAGACAGTTTGGGTAATGCTATACTGTAATACATGTTACTAGTCCAGAGTATATTTGTACTGCTTCCAAACTTCATAAAAAATATTTACTGGTAAACATCTATCTAGCAAAAAGCTATACAACAATTCTTAGTAACTTAAGGTGCAGATATGAAGACATACCACTGTGGCACCATGACATATTGTCCAGGATCAGAAAAGGGATACACAAACCAGAATATTTTCACATAGGTAAAGAAGTCACTGTAAAAAAACCCATATAGTTGTGGTGAAAGTACTTCATAAATAAACTTGTTCAAGTCAAGGCATATTTAAACTCCAACAGAAGTCCAAAATAGCCAAATCTGTCTTCTGTTACAGAGATTGCAGGATGAAATTCTACCAAACACTAGATCTGAAGGAAAATTGGAAGGCGAATATCTCACACTGAACTATTGCTGCCTTGATAAACGAGATCCACAGCGTGCTCAGCACACTGAAAGTCATCAGGTGTGAGATCCAGATTGGTAGAAATGACGCTGTATCTTAAATTCTGTTTTATATACTCAGAATTTTACCCTTACTTTTTCCTTACCCCTCAAAATAACACTTGATTATTGCTACTGGACATCAGTACGGTAAATGGACCACATCTGGCACCAGGGAGAGGGTTCAGTGAAAATTTGGTTACTATTTCTAACAATTTACAAATGATCTAGAACTATGTAATATGTGAATAAAGTTTTGCAAAAAATTCACACAAAATCAGATTTATGTGAAAACTTCAGATTCAGATTTAAATTCAGATTAATAATCCTCCAGGGAGTGGAAGACTGACTGTTTATCAGGAAAACACTTCACGTGTGCACTGGAGAAACAAGAAGTCAAAATAAGAGGCAGGCAGTGCAGTGAAACAGGCTGGGCTCTGGAAGGTTCTGAGGAAACTTTCAGGTAACAGAATGACATACCAGATACATCTGCAATTTTCAAAAATGAGAATACAAGTTGTTTGGACTCTATTTCCATAGAAGGTAATTTTGCTGACATCAGTAGTTTGTCAGTGTTCTATTTCATTGCGGTGAGAGTTAATTTAGTCTGACACTAATACAGATACTTTGGGTCTAATTTTCCACTAACAGCCCCAACTTTTACAAACTTGTACTATGTGATATCTGAGAGAAAGTCAGTGTTTATTATTATTATCTGCAGAGAAATAGCCAGGACATTAAATTTCCTATTAGTCCTATCGCCCTTGCTGATCATATCTGTTGGGTGTTTAACGCAGCATCAGTGACAAATAAATACATTACCCGAGATGACGCAGTTAAATATGGCTTTTGATTTTACATGTAAAGAAACGTCTTGTTGAATAACAAATAATGCCTCAGGTCCAAACTTCAGTTTTGTCTAGCAAAGTTTTGGGATTCATTTTGAATCAAGAGGGGATGAAGCCGCAGCTGTGCTGTTTTCTTTTGACCTTAAGAGTTACGCTTCAAAATTGGATGTGAACATGGCAGTGTATCTTGTATGTGCACTCCAGAATAAGATTAAAAAGTGAGTAACACTCCCGTATACATTACCCTGTTATACTGCCTAGTTCCTGCACCCCTCTTTCCTTGTTGGAAAAGTAATCAAGTTTTGTTTGTCAGTGGGCCGAACTTGAAACCATAATATCTGGTGTCCCTGTGCTGTCTTAATAATGATTTGTATCAGTATTATCAAAATCAGAATTCAATTTTGTGTCTGTGCTACCAGGGACACTGGGGCCCCTTTCTGAAGGTCTCAGAGCCTTGAAGCCATGCTACACTCCAGATGTAGGGCTCAGAGTGGGATCAAATCTAGGACATGTAGAAAATGTCATGACCCAAACATTGCTTCTGTTTTAAAGATGGTGCTCAGCTGTGCTGCCTGAGTTTTTTCAACAATCTTCCCTAAGATATTGAGGAAAACTGAATGGGTTCCTCACTACCATTGTTTATTTTGTCTTTATACCTAAATAGCTCTGCTAATTCTTGAGGAATTATTCCAGACTTGGAATTAATGAGATGATACATTATCGCTGCACCTCGCCAACCAAGATAACTTAAAATGCACTAGCTCAGGTTCCAGAAGCAGCCAAACTGTGATAGCACGAAACTCCACAGGGACCAATTTATTACGCTTCTTAACAGATTATATTAACCCAAACAAACCACCATGCTTCCAGCATCTTGCTGGCTTCCAATACCCGTTTCAAGCTGTTCAGATAGCACTGCCTCAGCAGCTGCAATGCAGACATAACCTGAGAGTGCCGATTCTTAAAATTTAATGTATTACAAATAGTCAGCAGATCTAAGTATTAGCTGAATTACAGATAAAAGGTAATATTTATTATAAGCTTATCATGAAGCCACCTTTAAAAAAGGAAACTCAAACCCCTTGAAGTCTTTCACATTGACTTAGTTGGGTTTAAAAACTTTACTGCTAACTGAAAAGACAGTATGTATGAGAGATTAATGCATATCCATGAATGTATTGACCCATCACTGGTCATTAAATCATCAACAACAGGTTGAAACACTGAATTGATTTATAAAGCTAGAGGATTTATGGTTGTTTATAACATTTGCTGAAGATAGAACCAGTAAATATAAAGGATTAAAGATGCTTCTGAAATTACCCGAGGTATACTGCTGATTTAAAAGAGAATATTAGAATGTAGCTTTCAAGAAGTATAGTAATCAAGGTTGATATTAATATGATATATCTAAGCATGTGTGAGAAAAGGACTGACAATGATAATTATTACCATTGAAGATTATTTTGATTAAATGATGCTTAAGTAATTAAACATAATTATCTGAAACCTTTCCATTTCCAACTTTAGCATGTTTGATTAAAATGTCACGTAGAAATAAGAATGTCCTGTATTAAATAAACCATGATTTCAATATTACAACCAAATCTTGTCTGCAGAACAAAGAATAAGGAGAAAATTATTTCAGTATTTTCCATTCTTGTGTGTTGAATTAATTAAAGCGATTGTTTTCTTTGAACAAACTTTGAACATTCCATGTTATTTGGTGTATGAGTAGTACAAGAGAAGAAGTGGCCTGCCCATGGCCACAGCTCCGGGAGAAGCCCAGGCTAGGGTGGATGAGGAGAGACCAAGCCCTGCCCTCGCCTCCCCCTCTCCTCTCTACTCCACTTACCCCTTCCTGCTAGGGCTCCTTGCTTCCCGCCAGACATCTGTGTCAGTACTTTGCTCTCACTCACCACCCTCTCTCATGTCCGGTACCTTCTGCTTCAAGGTGGACACAATGCAGGTCAACAGTAAGCGCTCCCAAAATCCATGGCTCCAGCAGCACCAGGGTGTCTCCTGCAGATGCCTCTGGGGAAGCAGGATGAGGTGAGTTTGCAGCCCCAGGCAAAGGCTGTTGATCCCCACAGCTCCCTTATGGCTAGGAGGCGCAGGGCTGACAGCCCTGCAGGCCCAGCCCCTGAAGGGAGGTGTCACCCCTTTCCCTCCCGTCCTCCCTGCTCTCATCATCTGCACTCACTTCACCAGTCTGCCTCCCAACCTAAGGCCTGTCCCTGCCCTGCAGCCCTTTTTATACCCACTGTGATGCCACCACCGCCCACCTGCTGCCTGCTGTGACATGACCACTGCGCAACTGCAGCTCACTGTGACCTGGGCACCGCCCACCCGCTGCCTGCTGTGACATGGCCACCGCGCAACTGCTGCTCAGTGTGACGTGGCCACCACTGTCCTTCCTGCTGACCTTCCTTGACCTTCGATATCTGCACAGGGAATAAAGCGTGCGTGCTGAGGGACAAGCACGAGGTGTGTGCATCGGCGCAGGGTTGTACCAAGCCAGCAGTGGCTGCCTGTTGGGAAGGGTGCTGTGGTGCTTTGAGCCTTTCATTCTCACAGCACTGAACTGGTATTGGGGCAGCGGGGATAGAAACTGCTGTTTGTATGGTCCAGCAGCAGATTGCTGCCTCTGGAGCAGAGGAGAGGTAGGCTGAAGACATGGCAAGGCATTTTAATTGCTTTCCTACATTTAGACATCTAAATTTAGTTGTAGGCAATCTGGTACTGAGAGATACCATGAGGGATTCATGTGCTCTGTGCTCTAGTGGCCATGATTCATCTGAACTATTTTAGAGCTTTATGTCAGGAGGGGATGAATCTGGGCCTAGAAATGCTGCTTTTCTTTTGTACTTTAGCACTAGAGATGAGCCTTTATTTTGACAAATAGAGCATTTCATCTTGCAACTTAAAATTATATGAATGAATGTTGAATAGCATATTGCATTATACATATCCTGTAGAAACTCCCGAAGGCATAACGACTACCAAATTGCAGTCACTTGCAGACCCTTGTCATTGATAGGTCAGACAGAAAGAAATCTGATATTTTTGGTCTAAATGTATCAAACTTGAAAAAAAAAAGACCCCTCTTTTTCTTCATTGCATTTTCAGGTGAGAAATTCATCAAAACCAGTTCTATTGGGCAAATCTTTTTTTTTTTTTCCCTAACTGATCAGTGACCCTTCACTTTCCTTCTCTCACAGTCATCAAAAATTTCCTGAGCAGCTGTAAGGGACTAGGAAAGAGAATAGCAGAGTCTGGTTACTGTTTAAATTAATACCTTAGAATATTAAAAGCTCCACTTTGAACAAAAGACTAACATTCCTGTTGTAAAAGAACAAATTTATCACCATATGGAAGGGCAAGCTGAAGTCTTACTAGTACATCCTAGAGAGTTTCAGCTAGTGTAATTACATAACTGTAGTACCTATTATAAAGGGAAAAAAATATAAATGAATGCAGAGAAATATAAGTAACTGGTCTGATGCTTGCAAATGGGGAAAAATGTAGAACTGATAATTCAGATTTTTTTTAGCTAAAAATAATCTTTAAATCTTAAAAATGATATTGATAGTATATATAGTACATACATAGAGCAAGTTAGAGGTAACACTGAAATGACAAACATGGAGCAAAGAAAACCAAGCAGAAGAAACTATGTGATGCAATACTCAGGCTACAATGGTGCCATTGTAAAAGTGAATTTCCCCATTTCCAGTTCATGACTATGACAGGCCACAGTATTGAAAATTAAGAGGAGGTTGTGGTCACAACATTTGGAGTTCTTCCAGAGTAACCTTTAGAGTTTTTGAAATGAGCACAATCATTTTCGTAAGTGCTCATTCATTTTTCATATGCCCAGTCTGTCTTCCATTCTGCATCTAAATGTATTACACTTGCACTTGCACTTTTAATGGATATCTAAGATTTTAATGGAATTTCAGTGAACTGCACTTTGTATTTCCCTCAAAAAGGAATGATTCATTAGGAGCTGAAGCCAGTCTCCTTTTTTCGTTCGGGCTAGTGAGGAGAGCCTGGAGGCATATTCTCTTAATTCCTAATATAAATGAAGTTAGATGACTGTAGAGCAAAATGATTATTTATGCTGAATAAGAAAACAGGCATAGTAGAGAAAATGTGAAATGGAAGGGGACAGAACAGAAAATATGTTTCTGCAAAATAGGGAATGAGGTAAGATGGTAGAAAGTTGTAGAAAGATTACATAAAGAAATGTAATCAAACTATAAGCACTATTTTCTTTCAGATACCATAAGCACAATAGATTTCATACCACATTAATCAGAGCTTTATAAATACAACAGAAAAAACTAAACATACAGGTGAATGATCACTTCAGTAGACTGACAAATGAAACAATTAAAACTTTTTAGGTATTTTCTTTAATTTGCTGACTCCAGTCACAGTCACTGCAGGAGCTGTCTGAGTGCTGATATCCCTCCTTGGAATAAATATACTTGATTTTTTTTTTAAAATACATTTCAGAGTGTATTTCTTCAGCTTTTTGGTAGAGTGGACTTAATAACAGAGATGTGTGCATGCCATGGTAGATCAGCATGCAGAACTGTAATTACAGCTATGTCAATTTTAGGCCCTCAAATCTTGTTAAAAACACCATTATATTGGAAAAGCTTGATTGCATCAATTGTGTAGCTATTCCTTTACATTTTGGAATGCATTTTTTAAAGGTGACACCATTTATCTCCATTTTCTAGTTCATCAACATGGCCCAGAATTTTTTTTAATAACCTCTAATGTGTAGCATCATATCTTAAAATCCTAATTAAAGAGGTGTTTTGTGCCAGCAAAGAAATTAAAAAGCATGAGCTTTCATATGTAATCATCTGGAAAGTGGGTAAAAATTCCCATTAAATGCTTGCACAGGTTTAGACTTCTAATGCACAAAACACTTCTTGTGTCAACTTCCTTTCACGTCCTAAACAGTTATAATCCAATAATTTTCATTTTAAAGACTGCAACTTTTTGAAAGACAAAGCTAGACCCCATTTTAGTAGCAGCTTATTTCAAAACATCTCTAAAGGAAACCTCTCTTGGAGATAGAATTGTAAAAAGCTGACATGTCACCAGGAATGTAAATAAACTTTATCTTTACTTAACATGGATTTCCCTGATACAAGTCCAGATTAGTGGGCCAGCAGGCATTTGCCTGTGTAAAGGATAACAGAAATAGAAGTTGCCCATTTAGTTCAGTAATAGTATTTTCCTAAGCAATTTTACAATGTCAGTCATCACACTCAGACTAGGGCTTCTACTACAAGAACTGATTGCCTTCAAGGTGACTAAGTGATAACAGAGAAAAAGAAGATGGCAGAAGTTCAAGTTATTGAACAGCTAGTTTAATCTTCTAAGCTGAAAATTTAAAACATCTCCATTTTCAGTTTTGTTACAATGTAAGAAATAAGGGCAATAAAATTTAGACCTTTTTGGCGCCTGTCACTCAGCCAGATCAACAATTAGAATAACAGGCACATGGTCTGATTTTCCAAAGAGTCCCACTCATGGATGTGAGTTAATCATCTTGCCTAGGAACACCAGGAAATACAGCCTTTTCATTTCTATGCCTAATTAGAAGCTGCTGTTCAGTGTAGGCAGGATTAGTCTGAGGTATGTGGCCTACTCATACAGGTAAACTGGGCAACATGCAGGTCACTCAAATCACTTGGCCAACACACAGAATTTATATAACATTCTCCGTATCCCTTGATTAACACATCCTTTAGGCTGTGTCTGAGCCCAAATTTCCTTTCCACCCACAACATGTAATGTCTACGATGTCCCTTAGGGATTATGCAGTATGTGCTGTGGAGAGTACCCATACCTGCTGGAAGGATAGGTAGTCACATTGTGCTTAGCTCAACAACTCCTCAATATCCCATCAACCCTTAAGAAAACATTGCTCAGCTACTGTCAACCAGACAAAATGACCAAGCTACAAGATACCTAATGCCACTTGCCGCTAAGTTAAATGGTATAGATGACTAGATCAAGCCCAGGCAACCTAAAAGAAATAGACAGGATGCAGTGTCCTGCTCCATATGTCTGAAATGTTGGAGTTGTTTTGGTATTTCATTGTCATTTTACATTTTGTTCTTTGTCAACTCATTGTCTTCCCTCTATAGTACCCATTCTCCTTTTTCTCCACACTAAATAACTACCTCTTCTGCAGAAACACTTAGTTGAGAGATGTACATTGTTGTATCAAATTCTTCATAAGTCTCAATCAGAAACTTCTCATTGACTTCACGAGGGGTTGGACCAAGCTGTATGAGTAGATTTGAGACTAGCTCTTTGAGAGGAGGTATTTTTACTTCCCAAGGGATTCCTTCTCATTCACAAAATTGAACAATTCAATCTTGAAAATGTGTCCTTTCTTTCCAGAGAAATTATTGAATCTGTACTCAGAATAATTCTGAGAAACTAATCATTTTATGTAATGCCCATGATAATTGAACGGTGTGCTACTGATAGTACACTGGAAAAAACTGGGTTGCAGAATTTCCCCTTTTGTAGCAAATGGTTTGAAGGCTTCTGGATTTCACATTGTAACTGTGAAACTTCTATCACTCACATACTTGTGAAGAAAAGTGATTCATTGAGGAAACAATTCTTTTCTACTTATCAAGCACAACCATATGTTTCATAGGTATTAAATAGTTTTCTATTGGACATTCTTGTTTTCACACTTCACAATACTCCCAAGCAAATTTTTGCACCTTTTATGCGGTACCAACCCTGCTTTTTACCAGTCTGAAATAAGTACCATTTTACAGTGTATTTGTAGTCACGGAGAATAACAAAAGAAAAAAAATAGATTCACCAGTTAAAAAAAACCCAACATGTAAATAAACCATAAATAAAATATAAATCATTATTAAAAGAACTTTAAAAAAAAGTATATTCAAAATCCTATATAGCTTGCCATTGACAAGTAGCTGCATAACAACCTTAGAAACTATTGTCACAGTTTATGATGCTTAGTGCTCAAAGGTTTGTAGGCAGCCAAAGAGGAAGAGGATCAGCTGGGCTATGGGTACATACCATTTGAATTACAAAACTGTTCCCTCAAATGGATAACAAGAAAGAATAATATTTTTCAAATATGAACATCATTTTGGCTTTATCTCTAGCAAACAGAAGGAAAAAGGAAAGTATGTTCATTTGCAATGTGACCTAAAAACCCCCCAAACCTGAATTATTCTTCAAACTTGAGAACATAATAAGAAAGAACTGCCATACCTGATCACTCCAAAGATGCACCTTCCTAAACACCTTGTCTCTGGTAAAAGCCAACTGTAGATATTAAGGGGAAAAGTATTATAAACTTCTGCCAGAAGTATTACAACTTCTGACAGTTACACTACTCATAAGCTCAGGAATACTGCAGAAATTAAGATGAATTAATAAAGGCACATTTGTGACTCCTGAGCTGGGGAGAGGGAGGAAACTGGAAGAGTGCATCACCACATGACAGTGTGCTGGAATAATGCATTTGAGAGAAGTCAGCTGTGCACTAATAACACATTAGCACCGCTGTTTAAGAGTTTTATCCACAAAGGAGAAGCTGGTCAATAGCCATTTTGACTAATCATTTTTGAGTTAATGCTTTGACTCCTCTGTTTTGGAGGACTCCTTTCCATGGAAAAACAAACAGAAACATTTAAAAAACCTCCTAATTCCTCCAGAACTTAAGGAAACCCAATATAGACTGTAGCAATACTTGTACCTTGACTGAGAATCTACAGAGAAAAGTAAAGACACCTAAGTTAGTTACAGCTGTCAAGCAGAAAAAGTAATTTTTCTGCTATGAAGTTGGAAAAGGTAACATGGTACTGGGGTTAAAAAAAAGATGCTATCCTGCCAAATTACTCCCTCTGCCTAGTACACTAACCAACAATGAAAAACAAGCTATTGAAAAGAAGAAAGAAAGAAAGAAAGAGAAAGAAAGAAAGAAAGAAAGAAAGAAAGAAAGAAAGAAAAAGAAAGAAAGAACTTGCTTTTTGACATCATCTGGAACTCCACAAAGATAAAGGGAATACACATGGCAAGGGGAGGATGTTTCTTCACAGTTTTCCAGAGCTTTTTAACCCAACATGAGCAAAGCACAGAATACTTTGATTTTGGGTGGGAATCTGCATATGGAAAAGTAAGGACACCCGAAAGACTGTGTTGCCAGAAAGAGCAATTGATTCCTGGTTTTCCCATGTAATTTGGAAGAAGATAAGGCGAGACAAAGAGGTGTATTTTCTCTGCAGCCATCTTTTTTTTCAATGGTGTGCCATAAAAATATTAACTGGAAATATATACTCTCTGTATTAAACACAAATATATGCGTGCAACCCCCTCCCCCATTAAAGAGCCTACTGTTGCCTTCCATGCTGAAAGTGAAGAAAATTAAAGAGTGAAAGGATACTTCTTTACATACAGCCCCCTTCTTCCAAACATCACTTGAACTTTTTGCTGTTAATAGAATCCTCCCCCCTGCCCCCCCGCCCCAGCCCCAGCAGGGGGAGGGTCCCATTTGTTTCTCAATACATTCACAGAAAGTTTTGCTGTTGTCCTCTGCAATACTCTGAGCACATTTCTGTGGAAGCTGGCATTTATTTATTCAGATGAACACATATTATATGTCTCCTATCAGAAGTCATAACTGCTTCTCAGGAATTATATTGCCTGCTGCTTTACTAAAGACTTCTTGATACATTTATGCCTGATGGTGGGTAAAAGAAGTGGGTGACAGACACCTGCTGAAAACTTGGCACTGCCACCTTTTTCAGGCACCAGTACTACAGAGCATCTGAGTGAGTGGGCTGAAGGTACTGGTCTTTATAGCTATCCATCCATCACCCACTGCTGCAGTTACACTACTCTCTTCCTTCTCAGCTTCAGGACGAGAATACCATTACAAAAATTCTCAAGTTTATGCAAAAGGCATGGGGAACCTTCCAACCTACCCTCCTCAGCACCAGGATTATGTCAGAAGCACCATTCAACACAGTGTTGTTGCCTAGTGATATGTTGTTTTGATTTTAGCCACCACTCACTATGTCTTTCAAACCCTTTTCAAACAGGTTAATTCCTGTTTAACTGTTCCCATTATGCTCTGCCTCTGTAACAGTTGTTACACAAATCTGTTATCCATTAATATTGACAAGACTCAAGACTTCAGCCACTTACCTGCACTTTGTTCAAGATACTATTTTGTCTGTGGGTTTTTTTTCAGGACCTGTACATACAAACTGTAGTGTGACTCATTGTGCATATTAATAAAATTGATTTCTGCCACACCTGAGCCAATGGCTTGGGAGAGATACATACACAGCTGTTTGGTTGCCAGCCCATCCCTCAGTGATCAGGCAAGAAATCATGGTCAGAAGGAATATATGGCAGGAGCCATAGTAAATTAAATAGGCAGGAGCAGTAGTGAATGAAATAAAGCATGAATACATTGGCATCAGTGATGGAGAATCTTCTTCCACCTGAGAAGCATGAATAATAAGTACACCTTTTCAGATCAAAAAGTTTTTACAGCACTATTTCAGAGGCAGCCAATGGTCCACTAACCTGGTGGTTCAAGAGGCAACCCATTCTACTGCTGCACAAATGGGAAATATTCTCATTGCCCACTGAATTGATTAATTCATACCTGGAATTATCCATCATGTCCCAGGAAAATATCTCTCCCTGAAGGAGCCATCTGCATGGGGCATAATAATGCCTGCCTGTTCATCTGTATTTGCTTCCCAGATCTCATGCTGCAAAACGTCTGCCTCTGTTTCTTCTCAGCAATCCTCCATGACAGCTTTTATTTTTTGGTACACAGATTCCTCAAAGAATGTCCTTGAGGGGATGGATGCAACAAAAGAATAATCCCCAAAGCAGCCAAATATGGAACTGTAGGGAGTAAACAGTTTTAGCAAGTTTCATAGCTTTTCAGGTAATTTGAGATTCATGGATGAATAATATAAACAACTGGAAATAGGTCCAGGTGCACACAGAGTAATAGACTCTTTTGCTGAGAAAGTGATACTGCATGCAGGCATAGATTTACCTATGAAACTAGAAGAACTTAAAAGTCTCTTACAATGCGTAGAACCTCTCATCCCTAGCACTAACTGCTAATTAATCCCTCAGTTAATTGGCTTTCTGTAGATTTGTTCCAAAATATATAAATAATACTAGCTTAAATATAACACAGGAAGATATTACTACAAAAAGAATGCCATAATGAAAAGAAAGCAACCTGGGATCTTAACTCTCTTTGAATTTGTCTTGCCATTCACTTCTACAAAATGAGTCATTTCAAATTTGCTAATTCATCCAGGCACCTATGCCAATTTCTAAGAATTATTCCTAACATACCTCCCATCCTGAAGTATTAATCTTTTCATAGATTACTGCTCAACAATACTTTATCTTGTACTTCATTTATATCAGTTAGATTCTTTGAGTGATCTACTTCAGAATGTAGGGTCTTAAGGAAAAACCTCTAATAAAACAGCCTCAGTTTTGGGGTTTCTTTTTCATGCTTTTTCTTCAGATATTGCTTTAACATAGAAATTACTCCTTACACATCACCATCTAATATATCTAGTGCAGTATCTCTTTCCATTTCCAGATGCTTCAGAGACAAATCCCTGTTCTGTACTTGTGTTTACGGGGTTACCTGCCTTTTAGAAAGATCAGCCCCCCCCCCCCCTTTTTTTTTTTCTTAGTGGTTTGTCTCCTTGAATCACCTCTTATCTTTTTTCATCAAGCCACAGTAGCTATCTAATGTTAGGTAAAAATTGTTGCTACACTTACATAAAAGTAATTGTTCTCACTACTAATTCATATTTTACTGTATTTGAGGGGCTGCTGTAGCTCCAAATCCCCAGTCACAGAGAGCAGTGAGACCAGCATCACTGTGTCACTCTGGGGAGCCCAGCCGTGCCTTCAGCCAGGCCATATCCTGCACTAGAGGGCTGGGGAGCCACAGTTATCTCTCCTGTGAACTATTCCCAGAAATACTTATTTTGGTATGCAGCTCATATGGTCAGGAAAATTGGCCATACCAGGTTGCAGTCTATCTTTCATCCCATTAAGTCAATTTTATTCATTTTGATGCATATTCTTTGTAAATGGTGTAGATATCATGCTGGTTTTAGTGGCAAAGTCAAAAGTATGAACTAATTATTTTGGTTACTCATTATCCTGCTGAGACAAACATGATGAAGAACAAAAGGCAGAATTTAGTAAATTAGCTGGCAATGCTAATCTGGTGTGAATTTTGAGCATTACTCAGGAAATATAAGCATTATGAAAAGATCTAGTGAAATCAGAAATGCCGTCTGGTAATAATAACAGAAGAATGGACTTGTTCTCTAATTATCAGACATGAATTTGGGAAATTTGGCTTCCAAGGCACCATGACTTCACAGTTCATTACATTCTCAATGATTCATATTATGAATATGTCCTTTTAATTGCTCTTTGTTGTCTTGACCCTTATTATAAGAGGATCGTTCATTCTTTCAAGATAGGGGTTACCCTTGTGTTCAGAGTACTGCCTTAATCTAAGCAGATTTGTTGCATCCAAATTTTAGCAGATAATGAGAATCCAAGTGCAAGGCACAGCTACAGAGACTAATAATCCAGAGTGGGAGAGAGAGTCCTCTCAAAGTACAAAAGAGAGCTGACAGAAGGAACACATTAAAGGAAGATTTATGTTGATCACCATAGGGTTAGACCTTTCAATTTCTCTATTACATTGATATCACAGGTTTAGTATCATACTGTGGGGTCCTCATAAGCATATACTTGAAATAAACTGCCCTGACTGTGCTTCCCATGGGGAAGATTAGAATTTGTAAACTGGACAGTCCTTTCCACTTTCCACCAGAGCTACATATAGGACATGTACAAGTCAACACATGATACATCTTATAGAGGTACTAAGTCTTAGGAGAGCTTTCAGCATGTTTGGAACATGTGCTGTAGCTGACAGAATGCATTCAAAATACTAGCACTACTAGCACTACAAAATACTAAGCACTAAACACTCAGGTTACACATTCAATTTTCATGTTCCCTGAGACTTCAAAAGTCCCACTCCAACTGATTTCCATACTCATATCAATATCAGTGTGAGTTGAATCAGTCCCATTCTCTGTTTAAAAGCTGCTACAAACCACAGATTTATATAGGTACTTTGAATTCTCAGTATAATGGAAAATTATTTATGTACATACTGAACAGATCAAATTTTATTGACTTAAAAGCCTTAATAGTCTATATTGACATTGACTGAACACAGTCAATCAATATAAAGTGTAAGTTATGATGTTAGCTTATTGCTTCGTTCTGGTTTCCTTTAGCATTGACTAGTCTTAGAAATGGTTAAAAGATCAAAAAGTACTGAATACTAAAGAACTTTGAGAAAGCTTCTCACCTCGTTAGTGAAAAAGATGTTCAAAGTTCAAAGAAAAAGAGAACATGAACTTATGGAAGAGCAGGCACCAGAAAAAAGTCTGAGTTAATCATAAAAGCAGAGAAAAGGAAGACTTACTTTTTGGATTTCTTATAGACATATATTACATCTTGCCTAACTGCCATTATCCAAGAATAAGAAAATAAGAATGTCTAGTCTTTTTGCTTAGCATCAGTTTCCCTAAAAAACAGTCCTTTTCACATAGACCTTGGAGAAGTCATAGCATATGCATTTACCCCTATGGGTTTTTTTAAATCAAAAAGGAAAACTAGGCAGAAACCTTGTTAATGTTTCATATCTTAGCTTCTGATAACCTTCTAACTTATTAACACTAAACTAATAAAGTCCAGCTAAAGTTTGGGTTGTCTGAACACAGTTTTCTCTAGCACAGATGACATAACAGCAGTTTCACGTGTTCTACTGTCAACTCCATCCATTGTATAGAGGCAAAAATAGCAAATTCTGAAATATATTGTCTTATAATATGAAACCTTGAGTACTACGCTTTAAGACTGAACTTTCTAATCTTTTCACAGACGTGACTATCTAAAGGTATATATTATGTATACTTACTGTAATACCATGACAATGAAGCAAACACAAAGATCACCAAGCATCAAAACAATTCAGTTTTATGCAAAACTGCTCACATACAATTTTTACTTTCATGAATTAAAATTATGCAAGCGTATTAATGAATACTAACACTGATTCATCAACATTGCAGTAAGAGGGTGTGCAAAGATTTATTTATGATCTTCTAACATATTGGCCAGCAAAGTGTTTTTTCCAAAATGCAGTCTTGCACAACTTGGCAAACACACAGAAGAGTAATTTTGCTTGTGATTATATTGATTTTTTTTTGCTGAATGGTAATGAATTTTAAATTGTCTTTGTTAATTTTACTTTTTAATTATGGGACAATATGAACTTACTGGAGCTGATTAAAAATTGATTCACCCATTCTTTAGTGAAAGTTCTAGTCCCAAATCCCTAAATTAGAATGGGCTTATTTAAAGTGCAATTTAAACTTTAAAGAGAGAAAGTATAGAGAGTCATTTTAAATAGTTTTAAATTCTCAAGTAGTTCTTCTTACTATTTTTCGTATGATGTATGGATACAGGTAAAACAGAATGTCCTTTCACTAAAAATCCCGACTATATAATGTTTTCATTTTTGTGTATGTGGCTATATATTTCATAAACAAATTAGCGTGGTACTGCCAATAAAATCTTTCTTCAAGTATTAATGGTTTCAAGCTGCGCTTCCAAGAAAATGAGAAATCATCTATATGGAGTTTATTTCTGGTTATATATGTCAGTACTGAAACAGAGTGGTCAAATGGCACATAGAGGAAATCCTTATTGCAGGAACTACAGATAAACAATCTTGCAAAGTGTAACTCTAAGTGGGAGAACCCAAAACATAATGCAGCAACTAGTGCTGTGGAAGTATTTTGTGAGATATATATATTTAATGTTCCACTGACATGGATTTACAAACCATGGAAGCAAGGAACAAGAAGAATCACTGTTCATATCTGTAACTATTTCACACAGTGGGAATAATTTGTTAAAAATATTACCATCATGCTATGTACAAAACATAAGCAAAAAAAAGGTGTTCAACTTGGTCTCAAAAGAAACTTGCATTTCAACCTCTCAGAAGAGAGGCACTAGCAGTTACCTATAAAAATTTAATCATGAATCCACAAAACTAACTCAAAAATTTCTCACAGTGGGAAACATTACATCCTTTTATTAGGTAACCGGTGCAATAAAATAGGAGCAGGGTAGAAAGCTTGAATACAGCTTGAAGACAGAATGATAGATACCAAAACTCATCCTTGGGATAAGCCATGAGCTGATTCACCCAGCTTATGAGGTTGGGGACACAGGTTCGTATAACTGTGGTTCATCACAGCCGTTTCCTCAAAACCACTTAGAGACACTGGAGACTCCTGCAAAATGCAGTTTCAGAATTTCTGCTAAGGATTGGGGTTCCGTTTGAAAATAGTGAGACTAATATTTCTGCCTTAATATGATAAAAAGCCAGGGTAGAAGGTACAACTGAAGCATAAGATATAAATGAACCAAGCAGTCCTTAGTTCTCTGTTTTTCCTCAGAGGTTTGCACCAGAGAGTGAGAACTGTGTAGGGGTTATTCCCTCTTCAAAGACAACTTCATTCCAAATCATACTTTGTGCACATTTCTTCGTATAGTATTATAACGCTGGTGTCACAACATAGTGCTGCTGCACATTTCTTTCCACACTACTTTTTCTTCATTTGTGGCCAAATATTCAGCTTTGCAATTACTACTGTGCATTGTTCTTACATACACTGTAATGAAGAATCTCTCCTTGGGAGCCTATCATTCCTATGGGACTGAGCTTTCCAAAGAAAATACCCTGGATATTTTCGAGGGTCCTCTCCAAAGAGATATTAAATTAAATAACTTATACTTGAAATACACAGAGATTTCATGTCACTGCTTTCCTGTCCATGTAGAAGCCAGCCTTCAGAATACCAGACATATGCTACTCTTTGGCAGAGTTGACACTGGCATCAGGACAAGACATTCATGCAAAAAAACCCCAGGGAAAACAGTATAACACTATGTGTTTGAACAGTAATGCTGCATGTTACTCCTCCTGCTTCCAAGTGCCAGATTCTGTTTACATTCATTAAATAAATTTTCCTATCCATGAAAGCAGAGGAAATATTTATATGTATGTATGTATGTACAGTGAGCTATGACCAATTTTGCCGGTAGATGGTATGATATGAGCTGAAATCTAATTTAGTAAATGTAAAATAAATGTTGAATTTGTATGCGTTTTATTTCAACATCCACAATACTGAATGTTTAAGAAATTGTCATAAATCTCTCCATTTAAAATTTTGGATAACCTGTTACAGTTTCTGTTTATACTTCAGAGTTCCTTCTGTTCTGTGTCATACATTTAACATGAAGCCAATTTGGTTTTTTTATGTTTGCTTGGCCACATATAATGAATGAGATACGTGTTTCAGAGAAATTAGGTCTATTCATAACCACTACTCCACACATATTTTGTTTACTTCCTTATATATACACTTTCATAAGTGGGATATAAACACATGGATAGTCACTAGGATGCCTTCTGTTGTGGTGTATTTTGTCTGTTTGCATTGGATGATATGTTTATATCAGGTCTAATAAGTAACCAACAGTTTTACAGCTATGAGCACTTATTTTTTTAATTTAGACTTTTGGAGGAACTGACCATTCAAATGCCCTAGAGCTGTCCAAAAATACTTTTTAAAAACATGTTGTATAATTTATGTTGACTTCACAGTGTCTGTAAGTAATTACATTAATCTATTTGCATGCCTGATAAATTTTCCTGACTGCTATTTACAAACGGTTCTTCTACTAAAACCTCTAGAAGAAATGTCTACACACACACACACACATACATACACACACATATATTTTATATACCACTGGCTGGCAGAGTGGAATTTAAAAATGGGAAAGAATCAATGTGAATACGGATCTGTGGATCCACTACAGTTTTTTAATTACTGTTCTCAGATTTTTAGAATCTATTCAGGAAAGTTTCCAAACACATGTATGGAATTTATGCATCCATGGCACTCACTGACATTCATTAGGGTTTAGAGGATTAACTCCATCAAGCTCCATGGAAAAAATCCCTCTGCTAGGATTCATACAAGGCTGTTCTTCTAAAGAAATCCCAGTGGTGAGCTTAATAATGTCTTGGCCAAGGGGTAAATCTCTTCAAAGCTCATGCATACCAATAGAGACTAAAGCATGATCTAGGGCCTGTTTTTCATTGATCAGGAGAGAAAGCTCCACAAATTTAAAAATATATTGGACTGAGCTCTTCATATACCTTGGTATACTTTTTTGTATAGTTAGCTAATGGAAAACAATCACGATAAAGACCTGCACATTTATTAATTATACATTCCAGAGAAGCAATTTATTTTAATACTATGCCAATTTAAACCCAGTTAGGATTTTAAATCTTAAGAGATATAATGACATACTGGAACAATCTTGATTACAGAGTTAACTAGAGAGCAAGTAGTTTATTTTTTATTAAAAATTAATAATTCATGCACCTTAATTGTTGGATAATGATGGTTTTGTCTGCTATATGTAGTTTAAAATTATAAAACAGTGCTTTACAGTTATGATTTAAAGTATTCATTTTCATAAAATACATGTCAAAGGGTTGCTATTAAAACAGTTATCAAAAATCTAATGCAAATAAAAAATCTGCTCATTTAAAATAAAAAAACCCAATCCTAATAAGTCTGAGTTGCCAAGTCTTCTATTTTTTGCTTTCTCAGGGAAAACCACAAAGAGTTCTCTTGAGTTAATAATCAGAATAAACCAGGACCATAAGCAGCCCAGAAATTCTGAGGGCCCAGTCCTCTTACTGAAGTTGAAGGCTCCAGACAGGAACTCATGAGCTTTCCTTCAGATTTAATTCTAGATGTCCGTTCTTCATGCACACATGAATAAATGGGAAAATTATTTCTGTTAGCTAGATCTTACATTTAAGCAGAAATGCAGTCATCATGGTGCCTTAATATTGTGTGTACACTCTCTAACTCAGTTTTCTCAGCATTATTTAGATGTGCTTAGTGCTTAAACCTGATAGAAAGACTTCCCACCCATAGCACCCATAGCAATTAACTTTACCCTGCAGTTTTGTTCTACCTAGTTGTCCTTGAATATTGTCTTGGTTTTTTCTGTGCTGTTCATTTGAATTAGTTTGAATTTCTTCCCGGAAGTTGTTTGTAATCTAAAAACTGTATCAATCTTTGTCCCTATTTTTCCATTTTTAATTTCCCAAGAGATATAAGTGGATTTCCCAATTTAAGCATATGACAAAGAGCACTCCCTTTCAGAGCATCCTTTCCCTTTTTCTCTCGTATTTCACTTATACCAGCCACAGCAGTTGTTACCTGGAAAGACAATTTTTGATGAATAAGGGCCTCTCTATGCTCAGGTGGAACTCCATGGGACTCTAACACTAGCTGCTGAGTTTACAGTACATATCAAGTCAAAAAATGTGTTATGAAATTACCAGGATATGTCATACTCTCTCCTGAGTGAGAATTAAATAGCAGTAAAGAAGATATGGTGACAATCTATACCTTGCATCATCAAAACTAGGATTATTTTTAACTATAGTGTCATGTTGGACATATTATATCCCATGCTGTTTAAATATGATCAGCATAAGAACCAATGCAAAATTTATATATATCTACTGAGAAGCATTTAATGGAATTTCCCACAGGAATCATAGAATAGTTTGGGTTGGAAGGGACCTTTAAAGGTCATCTAGTCCAACCCCCCTGCAGTGAGCAGGGACATCTTCAACTAGGTCAGGTTGCTCAGAGCCCCATCCAACCTGACCTTGAATGTTTCCAGGGATGGGGCATCTACCACCTCTCTGGGCAACCTGTTCCAGTGTTTCACCACCCTCATTGTAAAAAATGTCTTTCTTATATCTAGTCTGAATCTACCCCCTTTTAGTTTAAAACCATTACCCCTTGTCCTATCACTACAGACCCTGCTAAAAAGTCTGTCCCCAGTCATAGAATCATAGAATGGTTTGGGTTGGAAAGGACCTTTAAAGATCATTTAGTCCAACCCCCCTGCTATGGACAGGGACATCATTCACTAGACCAGGAACAAAAGAGTGCTCTCTCTGAAAGCAATGAGATCTAGCAGTCTGAACAGCAGAGCATGGGGGGATTGTGTTCTCAAGCACTTAGGTACTGGGAGTGTTTCCCTGGGGAGTTTGTCACCTGGACAGTGACCTTCACTGTCTTCTCCATTTCAGAAAATTCAGAACTCTGTCAAAACAGCAGAGTATCTGTGCAGCTGAATTTTCCTTGGTACACGTAGTCTGAAAACATAG